>NW_020229353.1:153489-222916 GCF_003227725.1 Camponotus floridanus
AATTATTATTATCGATCCTATCGGAGTTCGGCTATCGCTCCAGCATCCCCTTAAGTTGTCGTTTAAACTTGCGAATTGGGAAATTGTGAAGAAAAGTCAGTAGCGATAAATCGTCGATTTGGTTGTCGAAATTACGATACCTTTTGAGTATTATCCGCGAATATTTTCGTGGCAAAAATCCTTAGTCTTTCGAGAAATATCGTTCAGTCCCACAAACTCCGGCCATAAAAACGGGCTCGGATAAACAACAGGAATGTGTTAGCGCTCTCGTTTTCGGTTGTCGATTTCAAGCGAACATTTGCTTTGAATAACGTCTTATTATTCGTGCCAAGATTAATTGGATTGTGTATTTCGCTTTCGTATTTTCTTGAATTTATTGTGAACCGTTGTTTTCAAACTGATCTGTTATTCAAGTTTATTTTTACAGTTTTCTTTTATATTATTTCTCTATTAATAAATTTATTATATTTCTTTGTTAAAATCGCGTAATTTATTTGAGTGTTAGTTTCTCATGGTTGTCGATACCCGTTTTGTGTCTGTCGCATTTTGAATTAATGAAGTCTCGCATAATCAATTGACTTTCTTCCAAAACCCCTTATCGAGATACTGAAACGGCCTCCGCTCGCGCGAGAACGCCCTCCATCCCGGTTCCTCTGAGCACGAGTACATTAATTTCGCTATTTTTTTTTGACGGCGTTTTCGCCCCCCCGCGCACGCTCCCCCCCCCACACCTCGAGGGGTGTGTCGATTAATTTGAATTAAAGAAATGTCGTAAAAATTTGGCGCCCAAAATGGGGCCACGTCGCAAACAAGAGAAAATTTTAGCGCCTAAAAAAGGGACACACGTTGAGAAGGAAAAAGTTCGGGGAGCTTGTGCGAGCTAAATTATTTGTCGAGTCATTTCAAAGTCGCTCTTTTTTTGTCGTGTGTTCGTTTCTTTTGTAGTTAATGCTTTCGTGCGAACATTTCTTTTGCCGACCTTTACATATTTGTCGTAAAATGTCGGACGAGGAACTTTTAGAAGTCCCTACGGATGCGATAGCTCGACCTGATAGTCCGATGGATCAGGCAAGATTCCGCGTACCCTCTGGCTCTCGCGATACTCCGCGCTCGAGAGGACGAGATTTTTCGCGCGAAAGTACTGGGAATTCCGCGATGACAGCGTATAATGTCATGTGTAAATGGAATCTGAAATTCTCGGGTACACGAGGGGAGGATGCGGAAACCTTTTTACTTCGAATTGAGGAAGATCGCGAGTTAGTTCCCGTATCCGACGAAGATATTTTGCGTTGCTTGCCGTTCTTTCTAACCGGTATAACCCTTTATTGGTTCCGTAGTAAACGCAATCGGCTGTCAGATTGGAACGCTTTTAAAGATGCATGGAGAACGCGATTCGGGGACCCAGATTTTCAATTTGCTCTTCGCGAAGAAATTATGCGAAGAACTCAGGGAGAACATGAGTCTGTCGCTGATTTTCTTTCATGTCTCCGAGCTATGTTCGATCGTGTGTCGCCACCATGGACTGAATCTGAGCAAGTAAGCAGCGCGTTTCGGAATTTATTTTTTTACCGCGCTTACAGCAGCCCATCCGTCGAAACGAGGTGGGCAACTTAGACGCTTTAGAAGATCTGGCGACTCGCGTAGAAGCTAGTTATTTGCTGTCGCAACGTTATCGGGCACCTCCGACACCGGAAAAGTCATTGTTTCCGGATCTCGCGTACCATGCATCGCGTAATACGAAACAGCCCTCGCGAGGCCGCGAAACTCTTGCCGCGTTGAGTACATCTGAGGCGGAATCAGAGTCACCATCGAAATCGAGAAAGGAGAGGACAAATAAAAATCGCACAGCTCGAGCCGCGACCGGGACGGAGGCCGCACAGGAGGCTTCGTCGTCATCAGGGACGACAGCCGTAGAATCGACAGCTTCGCGAAATTCCACGCGAAAGTGTTGGAATTGTGAGGGCGTAGGTCACATTTCGCGAAATTGTAAAGCCGCTCCGCGAATGCACTGTTATCGTTGCGGTCGAGCGGAAGTAACGTTACGAATGTGTCCCAACTGTTCGGGAAAAGAGTAAAGGAGTCGAATAATGGGGGGGACCCGACTCCTATTCAACTTCAATCCCCTTTTCGTGTCGTTAATTGTTCTAGTGAATTTTCGTTCAGTGCTTTTGGTTGTCGTGACATTCCATCAATGTTATTTATTCGCGTTAATTTATTAGGAAATGAGATTAGCGTTCTAGTGGATTGTGGTTCGACTCGCACTTTTCCAGGATCTAATGTTGTCGAATTGGTGAATACTTTGAAGTTAAAATTTCGAAAGTCGGATGGCCGACGCGTAGTTACGGCAACCGGCCAAACGACACGCGTTAGGGGAGAGGTGGATCTTCCTTTTACGTTATGTGATAGGACTATTTCGTTAAAAGCGTATGCTTTGCCATCTTTAGCAATCCAATGCATACTAGGACTTGATTTTTTGAGCTTATTCGGTATGATAGTAAATTTTTCACGCCAAGAATGGTACTTTGAAGATGAACCGGCTAAGGTGTATCGTTTCGAGAATCAGCCAATAAACTCCGTTTGTCATGTAAATTTAGTCGAGAAGTCTGTTAGTCGCGAATCAAGTGATCATTTCATGTCAGGAAGCGCAAATGTAGCGGAATCGAAGCCGGATAACAGCCCGCGAGAAAATAGTCTGTCGATCGCGAAAACAACCCGTGTTCGCAAAACCAAACGAGTTCGGCTATCGAAATCTAATCCGTTCGTTTGCTGCGGTTTAAATGAGCTGTCGTCGCGCGAAAGTCAAAAGCTAGCTAAATTCTTGAAGGATCATATAGCAGGCGATCCGGATAAACCGGGAGCGACCAATTTAACCGAACACAAAATTGATGTCGGCGGGCATACTCCGATTAAACAGCGATATTATCCCGTTTCGCCAAAAATTCAGGAAGCGATTTACTCGGAAATCGATAAAATGTTAGCGGCAGGAATTATCGAGCCATCTAAAAGCGAATGGTCTAGCCCGATCGAATGATAAAGAAACCAAATGGCAGCTATCGATTTTGTCTAGATTTTAGGAAATTAAACAGTGTTTCGAAAAAGGATGCGTATTCATTACCATATATGAACGCAATTTTCGATAAATTACGATCAGCTAATTATATTTCGACTATCGATCTAAGCCAAGCATATTTTCAGATCCCGCTTGAGAGGAATAGTCGCGAATTAATGGCATTTACGGTACCGGGAAAAGGGTTGTTTCATTTCACCCGAATGCCGTATGGCCTCACCGGTGCTCCCGCGACATTTCAGCGATTACCTGATCGACTCATAGGTCCCGAAATGGAACTGCATGCTTTTGCTTACTTAGATGATATTGTTGTCGTGATGCGTACTTTTGAAGAACATCTGACTTGGTCAAAACGCGCATTAGATCGAATTAGAGAGGCAGGCCTTACGATAAATCCTGAAAAGAGTAAATTCTGTCGGTCTCAGGTAAAATATCTTGGATTTCTAATCCAGCAGGAAGCTTAAAGTAGACCCTGACAAGACCGCGCCGATTGTCGAATATCCACCACCGAAAAATATCAAACAGTTACGACATTTTATAGGGATGGCATCCTGGTATCGCCGATTTATATCAGTGTGCTACGCGTTTAGAACTGCTAACTCGTCTCCTCCGGAAGAATTTCTCTTGGGAATGGGGGGATGAACAAAAATCTGCATTTGAATCAGTTAAATCGTGCATTACGTCGCCGCCTACGCTGTCGTGTCCGAACTTCGAGCTACCATTCACTCTGCAAACGGATGCGAGTTCGGTTGGTTTAGAGCGGTATTAACGCAAGAATCGGAAGGCGTGGAGCATGTAATCGCGAGTAGAGCGCTGTCGGAAGCCGAAAAGAAATACTCTACGACCGAGCAGGAATGTTTGGCTGTCGTCTGGTCGATCAAAAAGTTCAGACCGTATCTCGAGGGATATAATTTTAAAGTCATTACGGATCATAGTAGCTTACGATGGTTACATAATTTAAAGAATCCTACTGGTCGATTAGCGCGATGGGCTTTGGAATTATTAGAATACGATTACACGATCGAACATCGAAAAAGAGCATTGCATCATGTTCCTGACGCGCTGTCGCGTATTTATGAGACCACCGATGAATTATGTGCTGTCGCAATAATCGAAGACGCTTGGTATGATGCACGCATTCGAGACGTGGAGAACGAGCCGCGTAAAAATTCCGGTTGGAAAATTGAAAATGACCAACTTTATTTTCGAAAACCGAATGCTGTCGTATCGCAAGTTGTCGACTATCTCGAGCAGTGGAAACTAGTACTTCCTAGGGAAGCGCGCGCGAACGTTATTAGAGAGGCTCACGATGTTCCGCAATCAGGTCATTTAGGAGTCGAAAAGTGTTCGAAATGCATCGAGCATCAAAGAATTAAAAAAAAATGATTACTCTGAAGTCCAAGGGGAGAGTCGAGGGCCCGACCGTACATTCGGCGCCCCTGGCCGCCGTTAAATCCGACAGCTCTTTGTCTGTGCGAAACTCAAAACAACGCTCGTCCTTCTGGAAAAATCTAAGATTAATAAATAACAAGCCACACAGTTAAATTTAAACGGTTTTAGTAACTGGCGAGCTCTCGAGAAATCGCGACCTTTCCAGAAGGGCTCGAGTATAAATTGACGCGCTCGGCAAGAACTGGGCCTTTTGTCAAAAAGTAATCGACTCTAATAGACGCTCAGTCCGTTGCTCGCGACATCGAAACTCCGTGCGAATTATCGTTTAGCCTCTCGTAGTTAATTGAACGCTCCGTTTATTTGAGAATAATTACAATCTCAGTTGAACAATTCAAGACTATCTGATCTCTCTCATTCTCGCGTCGCGCTCGCTCCTCGCAAATATCTTCGCATTACTGCGAACATTTCTGGTCCTTCGAGCCGGATATCTTGCGCCGGCAACCGCGGGTGATTGAAGTGACGGTGCCCAGTGAGTGCAGAGTGATCTGAAAGGAGGAAAGACGATCAGTTATGGACATGGATGAGATCATACAGAGCCAGGTGGAATTACATGGATTGCTCGAGCCGTGGACAACCTGAAAAAACTTGGCCAGACCCACATCACGGCGGGCGCTGTCAAGACCCGATTAGTCGGACTGGAAAAATGCTGGTCGACCTTCGAGGCTCAGCATGCCTTGCTCCGATCACAGTACCGAGACACTATTGCTGGACTATATAAAGAAGGATATTTCATCGCTGTGGTAGAGGAGGCTTACCACGTTAACAAAGGCATCTTCCTGGATTACGCCGTGCGGTTTAGCAGTCCAGTGGCCGTGACCGTCTCGGAGTCCAGCGATTCTCCTCCTCGCCGTACCACCTTGCCACGAATCCAGCTACCTCAATTCTCTGGCAAGTATGAAGAATGGCCGTCGTTTCGGGACCTCTTTCAGTCCATCATCGGACGAGACGCCTCTCTTCCTTCCGTGGAGAAACTTCACTACTTGAAGGCGTGTCTGAAAGAGGAAGCAGAGCTATTAATTCGGAGCATCCCGCCGAAAACTACATCCGCGCTTGGACAATGCTGAAGGACCACTTCGAGAATAAGAGTGCGCACTTATCTGTCGCAATTTACCGCTCTTCAGCGTCTAAAGGGTGAGTCCGCTCCGGAGTTGCGCAAACTATATCACAGCGTGAGCAGCACCGTCGGGGCTCTCGAAAGCATCGGCTGGCCGATTACACGCGGGGAAGACCTCTTCGTCCACCTAACTGTCGAGCTCCTCGACTCGCGGTCGCGTCGAGATTGGGAGCATGCCGTCGGCTCCAGCGCGGAGCCTCCGACTTATACCGAGCTGCTGGAGTTCCTGAAGCGCCGCATGCACACCCTGGAGTCTTTACAGCCCGCCAAGGTCGAAGCGAAGCCCTCGACACCGGGTACTTCCTCCTCCAAGCAGACGCGCGCGTAAACAAGACGGCAATCGAGGGCGCTGCTCGCTCTGCCATTCGGATCACTACATCCTGCGGTGCGATGCTTACCAGGCGAAAACAGCCAAGGAGCGGAAGAAGCACGTGGAGGCAGCGAACTTGTGCCTCAATTGCCTGGGACGCCATCCAGTAGATGACTGCTCATCGCAGAAGAGATGCACAGCGTGTCGGGCCCCGCACCACACAACGCTGCACGACGCGTGTCGGATGAGTGAGGTCGTGACCTCACACATCGCTCAGAAGCCTCCGGAGGCTCCTCTCGCCGTGCTCCTGGCTACTGCTAGAGTCGCCGATCGGTTTGACATACTGCACTCCGCTCGTACACTCATCGATCAGGGCTCGGAATCGTCACTCATCGCGGAGTCCCTGACTCAACGCCTGCGACTGCCGCGGTCTTCAGCCTCCGTGTCCATCTTCGGTGTCGGGGGCGTTCAGACTGGCCGCTCGAGAAGCCTGGTCACCGTGTCCATCTCTCCACCCGGGGAAGGCACACCCTTCTCAGTCCCAGCATTGGTCCCCCAGCTTACGATTTACGAGAGTGGTATCCGAGTCGACCAGCGATCCTGGAGTCACCTCAGTGGGTTGGAGCTCGCCGACCCTGACTATCTTGCCTTGGATCCAGGAGCTCCTGCTAGGAGCGGACGTACACGGGCAGATCATTCAGGAAGGCCTGCGGAAGGGAGGAACTCAAGAGCCGGTCGCCCAGAAGACTACCCTAGGTTGGATAATTTCTGGGGCCGTCGGGGCAACTACCACCCCGAACAACGCGTCTGCTCACTTGTGCCACACTGAGGAGGAACTCACCGCACTCGTTCGCAGATTTTGGCAACAGGAAGAGTTATCGGAGACTACACCTCCGCTCTCGTACGAAGACCAGCAGTGCGACGACTTCTTCCGCGCCACGCATCGTCGCACGCCCGAAGGCCGGTACATCGTGCGCTTGCCGATCCAGGAACCGCTTCCGGACTTCTCGTCCACACGCCCTTCCGCACTGCGTGTGCTTCGAAGCATGGAGTGGAGATTCCACCGAGATGAAGATTTTCAGCATCTTTACTCGGACTTCATGAGTCAATACGAGAGCTTGAACCACATGGCCCCGGTGAGCCGCCCACATGCTAGCAGGGAACCTGTCAGCTATCTCCCTCATCATGGAATTCTCCGGGAGGCAAGTTCGACAACCAAGCTCCGGGTCGTGTTCAACGGGTCGATCGCCACCCCCGCTGGTCACACGCTAAACCAGTACTTGATGATGGGCCCTAACCTCCTACCGCCACTGGCCGACGTCTTGCTGCGCTGGCGGCGACATCGCATCGTGTTGGCTGCCGACGTGGAAAAAATGTACCGGCAAATACTGGTTCACGAGGACGACCGCGACTTACAACGAATTGTCTGGCGCTACCAGGAGAGAAACGAAGTCACCGACTACCAGCTACAAACGGTCACTTACAGGCTAGCCTGTGCCCCCTTCCTGGTCATGCGGACCCTCCGACAGCTAGCGGACGATGAGGACGAAAGGCATCCTCGCGGAGCTGAAGTTCTTCGCCATGACATCTACATGGACGACATTCTCACGGGAGCACTCTCGAAAAAGCCCAGCTGCTTCAGCAGGAACTGGTCAATATCTGCGGGGCAGGCGGCTTCCCCCTTCGCAAGTGGTCAGCTAACCACCCCGAGCTGCTAGCTGACGTCCCTACTGAGCACCGGATGCAGCGCGAGTCCCGCGATTGGCTCCCGACGGACGCGCATCCCACCGGCTGGGTCTCCGATGGCACCCTCTGACGGACGAGTTCGCCTTCTGCGTGGCCACCATCTCAGTGGCGACCATCACCCGAAGGTCAGTGCTATCCCTTACAGCTCGACTGTTCGACCCTCTCGGCTGGCTCGCTCCCGCGACTGTAAGCGCAAAAATCGCCGTCCAGAGTACTTGGCTCCAGGGTGTTGACTGGGACACCCTCTTGGATGATGAGTCGACCCGTTTCTGGCGCACATTCCAAGACGAACTGCCACGCTTGAAGGCCATTCGAGTGCCCCGCCGGATACTCGCCGATCCTTTCAACAGGGACATCAAACTGCACGGCTTCGCCAACGCGTCGGAGCGAGCCGTGGTGTATCTTAGCCAGAGATACAGGATGGGCAGTCAGCCTCCTGGCAGCCAAAACTAAAGTTGCCCCACTCAAGCAGGTGTCGCTTCCTCACCTGGAGCTATGCGCTGCCATTCTCCTCACCCGCCTAGCAGCGCACCTGCGAACTATTCTGGGACTGCCGTGGATCTCGGTGCACTGTTGGTCAGACTCCACGGTCGTGCTAGGCTGGATCAAAGGACATCCGAGCTACGTAGCTAACCGGGTATCGGAGATCCAGACCACCATCCACGACGCTCACTGGCACCATGTTTCCGGTGCGCAGAATCCTGCCGACTGCGCCTCACGTGGGCTGTCTCCGGGGACTCTAGCTGCTCACGACCTGTGGTGGGCAGGTCCCTCCTGGCTCTCCAAGACTGACGCTTCCTGGCCAGCCCCCGCCGAGCCGTCCACGACGACTGAGCTTCCGGAGGCTCGGGTTACTGCCCAAGCGACTACTACCGCGCTCATTCCTGAAGAGCCCGACGAGCTGACACGGTTCTCGTCTCACAGTTCTCGTCTCGGTTGCTGCGAGCCACTGCCTGGTGTCGACGCTGGTTATTGCGGGGGAGATCTCGGAGGGCGTCACCAGATTTCCCCAGTCTTGCCGCGGGCCCGCTGACTGCGGATGACCTGATGGAGGCGCGCCTTCTTTGGATTCGGCAGGCGCAATCTGCAACCTACCATCGGGAATTAACTATCTTCGCTCAGGAGCTCCCTCTCGCTAAAGGCAGTAAACTTACCCCACTTAATCCTTTTGTAGATCCGCTTGGCCTGTTGAGAGTAGGAGGAAGACTTAAGAACAGCTTCCTGTCCACGGACGAGCAGCACCCGATCATCCTACCAGGGACATCGTGCAGCCGGAGGCAGACCAGCCCCTGAGAGCCAGCACACCGGTGAGCAAGGAACCCGAAGGAAGGATGAGCCCAGCGGCCAACACTTCCCGCTCGTCAACCACCAGCTGGATAAGGCTGAAATCCCCGGTGAAGATGGTGACCGACAAAATAATATATAGAACGGGTCCGAAAGGGGACAAGATACCGGTCATCCGCCTCAAAAGGATGGAGGAGAAGAAGGACGTCGTCGATGATCCTCAGCCAGGACCGTCATGGCGATAAACAATAGATAAGCGCTTAGGTTAAGAAAAACTGTAATATAGCGTTGGAAAATAAAGAAAAATAATGATAAAACACGCGAGTTGCGTATTCTAGGTTAAACTTTAGCAGTAAGTTAGATTGACCTGTAAGACATGTATAAACATGCGATTAATTATTAAAACATTATATATATAAACTAGAATAAGCGTTAAGTCGCACAAAGTAGAGATAAGTCTATATATACTCAGTATTGCCATGTTTCAGGCGAATTAAAGATTTCTTAAATTATAACAGATTAAGTTAGGTTAGAAAACACCTAAATACCGCCCGACTAAGATAGCTTAACGCGCGGCATATAGATGAGACGCGTAAAAACACGTAGAAGCGAATAGCGCGAATAAACGTGTACGACGGGGTGCGGACAAAAGGCGCGATTGCCTAGATAGTCGCGTATAACATAGAGGCACACGAGACACCGAAAAGTGTAGATATCCTAGCGTTGGATACGTCGGCACAGCGAAAAGTGCAATAGGTGTAGACGAAAAGTGTAGATGTATCGCGGGTTGCGGAAAACAGGCGCGGCGGTACTGATAGTCGCGGCCGACCCAGATACACTCCCTGCACACGAAAGTGTAGGTATCCGGGCGACGGATAGCCTAGCGCAGTGGAAAGTGTAGATAGTGTAGATAAAAAGTGCGGATGTACGAAAAGTTGCATCTGGAAGGCGCAATCGAGCAAGCGGTTGCGGATAACACCGAAACACGCTAGGAACCGAAAAGTGTGAGCATCCGAACGCCGGATAAGACAGAAAAACATAAAACGTAAGAAGTGTACATAAAAGTGCGAAGACAAGCGAAGGACGCGATCCGAGCGCAGATGTACGAAGAATGTAAATAGATATAAGGAAAGAACTCCCGGACAATCGTCTCCGAGGTGTTGGACGTAGCGCACACCCGGAAACGTATCTAGTTAAGCGGTAGAATTAAGAAAAGTGCACGAAAGTGTATAGCGGTGCACTTGCGGCGGAAGCCATGATTCAGGCGCCAGCGAAAGATGGGCGACGCTTGTCCGAAGAGTGGGAACGGCCCAAGAGTGGGGAGGCAATATAAAAGACCGTGCGGAGCGTCGCTCTGGGCCAGTCTCGCCGGACTTTTTCCCGAACAATAAACTGCGAATAGTTTACGCGAGTGTGATAGTATATCGCGAGAGGAAATTTCCACAGCGGTAATTAATTAAGAATAACGTTAATTGATTTACTAAGGCGTGCGAGTAGTGTCCGTCTTCGAGGACGTTAAACCGTTTAAGTTAATATAACTAAATCGCGAGTAAAGCGAATGTATTCTTTGTTTAATTATATATTAATTATTATTTTTTAACGAAGAAACGTGTCGTTCTTGCGAAACCCGATTCCCGAATATCCTTGCGTTCCCGCGGAATAAATCGGTCGTGAAACCGGCTCGTGGGTGACGAACGGAAGAAAGGATCCGGAAAACGAAGGTCGACGTACACGCGAAACGTCGCGGGCAAGCAGCGTTCGCGTTTGAATACGCGAACAACGCGAACATTAAATCGACGCGGAATCCGCAGTGCGGTTTGGCGGCGTCGTCCCGACAAAGAGAAAACCAGTGTCGGAACGCGGTTCTTTGTGACGAGTGTAACAAAGGCCTCTTTAGATTGTCGTACGCGTAGCGGCGACAAGGGTATCGAATTACCCTTTGTTTCGGGTACCGTGCTAAAGTGTGGTAACGGCTGACGCAACGACGCAGCCACTGCGCAACAAAGGTACACGGAAAATCCCACGCAGTGACGCTCAACCGGCGGATCCTCGTAAGACAGGGGCTCTCAACCGGTGGATCCTCGGACCATAGGGGTGCTCAACTGGCGGATCCGCGTAGCCAGTGCGACTCAACTGGCGGATCTAGGGACAAACCTTGCTCGTTGGCGGTTAAACGAGCTGGCGACCGTAACATCATCAAGGTAGGAACCTCAGTAAACCTCTTTAAACGTTGACTCTCTCCACGCGTCCGGTCACAGATATTTAGCGCGAAACTAAGCTTGGAATTGACTCGCGATCAGCTCGGATCTGTGAGTAGGTTCTCGAAGTCCGATAGCTCGTTTTCCCTTGGGTGCGGTAACTCGATCGGTTCGCGAAGCCAGTTAAGTGACGAAGACGTTGATTGGCGACCGTGACAGGACCAAGGTAGGAACCTCAGTAAACCTCTTTAAACGTTGACTCTCTCCACGCGTCCGGTCACAGATATTTAGCGCGAAACTAAGCTTGGAATTGACTCGCGATCAGCTCGGATCTGTGAGTAGGTTCTCGAAGTCCGATAGCTCGTTTTCCCTTGGGTGCGGTAACTCGATCGGTTCGCGAAGCCAGTTAAGTGACGAAGACGTTGATTGGCGACCGTGACAGGACTCTCTCGAGTGTTCGACCCGCGATTAACGCGACGACGGATAGACAAGTTCCTTCGTGGAAAATTCGTATTGCGCGAAAGCGGCGAGGCAAAGAGGAGGCTGATTCGCGAAGTTTGCCGCGGATAGGGCGAAGTTTTCGTGCGAATAGACCGACGTCTTTAAAACCCATTCGCAATGGACAAAGACGCGAGCGTTAAGGAAGTACCGGCGTTCGAAGGTGCTAGAGCGAGAGTGATGCGTTCACCGGTGCGTAAACCAGATCCGGTAACTACCCGTTCACAAACGGCGAAAGGTGGTAAGGCGGCGACGGAGACATCCGAGATCGCGACCGTCGAGACGAAGGACGACGTGCTCGTGCAGATTTTAAATCAATTCAAGAAGCATATAGAGACCTCGTCCGGAATCATGAACGAACTCGTCGGAAAGATCGACGTATCGTTCGAAAAGCAGAAGGAATTCGGCTCGCGAGTCGATAGAATAGAGGCGTGCGTAGAGGAAGCGATTCGCGAAAATCGGCAAACCGAAGCCGACACGGCGGAGTTGCCACGATGCGATAAGTTTTCCCCGCCTCAGACGACGAAACACGAGTCGGACGAATTCGCGAAAAAGAAATCGCGTGACGACGCGATAAACGCGAGCGGCCGAGCATGCAAGTTCCCGTCGGATAGCGAATACGCCCGGCGAAACGACGCGTACGCGACGGACCGCGAAACCACAATCTTCGCGCGACTACCGCGCGGAGGGTGGCTGAAAAACCCCTTCGAGGACATTAAGTACTTCGGAAGGACAGACAAGCAGAACCCGATGAAGTTCTTGCGACGTTTTGAGCGCACGGCCGATTACGAAGGCGTGTCTCGAGGCGACCGTCTGCACTTTTTCGGGCGATGTTTGAAAGGCGCCGCGTCGGCTTGGTTCGACGTAAGCGACCCGGAAACGATGGAGGAGGCGCGCGAAATGTTCGTCAAGCATTTTTGGGGCGATGAGCATCAGGCGCGTTTCCGCGAGGACATCTATACGGGAAAATACGACGCGAAAACGGGCGAAAGCATGTCCGAATACGCGTTAAACCTGATAAAACAGGCGAGATTGCTAAACCCGCCGATGTTGGACAGCGAGGTGATTCGCTGTATAAAACGACACTACGGACAATACGTTTCGCGCGAAATCCGGCCGACGACGGTAAAGACACTCGAGGATTTTGTCTCGCTGTTAGACGAGATGGATCTCGAGCGCGAACGTAATCAAAAGATAAAAGCGCGAGAACGCGAGGCAGCTAGCAAAGCAGAAGCGCGCGCGAAAAGCGAAACGGGCGCGAATAAAAAACCGTTCGTTAAAAATAGCAACGTCAAGACGTACAACAATAAGTTGACGTCAGACAAGGATCCAAGCGCCGAATCTAAATCGGGAGAAGGCGAAAAGACGGGCGGCTATAACGTGCGCGAATCGACAAACAGCGCGAAAAACGTGCCCGGTAAAGGAAATAAAAACAACGATGCGCCCGCGAAAGCGGAAAAACCCACGTCGAAAAAGAATTTTCAGGCGCGTAGTAACGTAGCAGCCGTAAAAGCCCAAAGCGAAGTAGCCGATAATTCCGAGGAAGACGAAGACGCGACGGAAACGCCAAAACTCGCGGCACTCAGGCCGAAAAAGCGAGCGGCAAATAAAAACAAACAGAAACGCGACCAAATAAACGAACAGAGGTTCGCGAAGACAGACAAAGAGACTGCGGAAAAAACCCAGTCGGGTGACGCAACGAAATCCGTTACTTGCGCGAGAACAAAGCGCAAGAACGCGAAGAAAGTTCAATCGGATGACGCAACGAAATCCGATACCGACACGGTGGCGCGTCGGAAACCCGATATACCAAAGTCAAAGGAGGTGGGGGACGAGATAACGGAATCCTCTATCGACGCAGGACAAAGACATGACGCAACGGAAAAAACCGACGATGCGACGGGAATTAAAACGGAAAAAAACGAAGTACCGGTAAATCGTAAACTCGGTTCCGTGCGATTAAAGACAATTATCGAGGACGTTGACGAAGTGACGCGCGAAGATCAATCGAAGCGGCGGGCTATCGGTTCCGCGTATATCGACGTTAACATCGATAAATTAAAATTAAAAGCGCTTCTCGATACAGGGGCGCAAGTTTCGGCGATAACCACCGAGCTATTTGATAAACTTATCAAGGCGAAAACGGAAATGAGAGTTATCCCGATCCGACGTTTTTCCCTCGTAGGAGCGTTCTCCGAAAGGGGTCAAACGGCTGCGAACCGCGTGCAATTCAAATTCGAAATATGCGACGCGGAATTCGTATTCGAGTTTGTGGTAATAAAATCACTCGCGTACGATATGATTATCGGGCTCGATTTTATGAAACAAAATTACGTAAAAATAGAGTGCGAGCCGAACAACGTGTATTTAAGCTTGCGCTCGGGCGAGAAAATTTCCGCCGAAATATATACAATCGCGATCGATAACGTTCGAGAACACGTCGACGCGATACACAAAAAATACGCGACCCTATTCCGCGACGAGATCGGGCGCGTAAACAATTATCAACACGAGATCGCGATGAACGACCTAAGGCCTTTTAGGGTACGTCCTTACCCGGTCCCCGAGATTCACCGAAATCGGGTAAAAGCTCACTTAGCTGAGTTGGAAGCAACGGGAATTATCGAACGTAAATCCACGCAGTACATAAGTCCCTTAGTCGTTGTCGTAAAAAAATCCGGCGATATAAGGTTGTGTCTCGACGCCCGCGAACTGAACAAACGCATGGCAAACGAGCATGATCAGCCGCCTACCATCGACGAGGTATTTCGTAGAACCGGAAATAAAAAATACTTTTCGACTCTAGACGTGGCGAAAGCCTTTTGGCAAATTCCACTGACGGAGGAAAGTAAACGATTCACGGGATTCTCGTTCGACGGAAAAACGTTCGTGTTTCGACGACTGCCGTTCGGTCTCAAGACTTCCGGTTCCGCGTTCACGAGAGCCATGCACAAGACTCTCGGCGACGAATGCGACGCATTTACAATCGTCTATTTGGACGATGTTCTCATAGCGTCCGATACGCTCGAGGAACACGCGTTGCATATAGACCGGGTGTTAAAAAAATTGAGCGCGGCGGGATTCCGGCTGAATGGTGAGAAATGTGAGTTTTTCAAAACTCAGGTAAAGTTTCTCGGCCATACGTTCGACCGAATCAAAGTCGACATGAACAACGAGACGAAGCAGGCGATCGCAAATTTCGCGTCCCCGCGAAACAAAAAGGCGATCCAGGCTTTCTTAGGTCTCGTAAATTGGGATCGCAGATTTGTGAAAAATCTCGCGACTCTCACAAAACTGTTAGAACGTCTGCTGAAGAAGGATGTTAAATTCACGTGGACGGAAACGGAAAACGACGCGTTCGAAAATATCAAAAAAGCTTTCGAAACCGCGTCTAATCTATTCGTAATAAATCCAAAACTCAGCTTTGGAATTTACGTAGATGCGTCCAAATACGGGCTGGGCGCTAAACTATACCAGTATGACCGTGCCGATCCGGACGTGGAATACGTGGTAGGGTATGCGAGTAGGAGCCTCAAAGGCGCCGAAATCAATTACTCAATAACGGAACTCGAGTGTTTAGCACTCGTATGGTCGCTGAGGAAATGGCACGCGAGCCTCCTCGGTAGACACGTGCGGGTCCATACGGACCACAGAGCACTCAAATTCCTGTCATCTTGCGCGGATGATAGCTCAAGAATAGCGCGATGGACCGCGTTCCTCGCTGAATTCGATCTCGAGATAATACACATCCCGGGAAAAACAAACAAAATAGCGGACACGTTATCGCGTAGAAACGTAAATAACGGTCTCGTTAAAAAAGAAAATTCGATTAAACGAATCGCGGCGATAAGAAAGCCGAACGACGAGACGGATACAACGCGTTGGTGCGAGATCATAAGAGACGCGCAAATATCCGATCCAGAATTAATCGATCGCCTCGAGAATGACCCTGAGTATGTCGAGCGTGACGATTTAATAAGAATAAACGAAGAGATGGGCGAGCGTATCGTAGTACCGCGAGATATCGCGTGGGAAATAGTAAACGATGTGCACGATTATCTGTTGCATTTTGGCACGGATAAGACCGTCAGCTTCGTAAAAAGATTCTTTGCGGTGCCGAATCTCGAGAGAGTAGCGCGCGACGTCGTAGCCTCATGCGAGACGTGCCAAAGATCGAAATATTATACGCGAGCGACACGAGGCGTACAGTATTTCGTACTTCCTGAAAAACCCGGGCAGGTAATAAGTCTGGATATTTTCGGACCGTTGCCGCAAACACCCCGGGGAAACAAGTATATATTGGTGGCGATGGACCAATTCTCGAAGCTTACTAATTTATACATAATGAAAAATCAGAAACTCGACTCGATCCTAGACGCGTTGCAATTAGAATACTTCCCGTCGAACGGGGTACCGGAGGAAATCCTGACCGATAACGGGGGGCAGTTCGTAACAGTGCGCTGGAGAGAGTTCGCGGAGAGTATGGGGTTCGCTATCCGGAAGACGACGCCATACAACCCACAATCAAATCCGGTCGAAAGAGTGATGCGCGAGATCGGGAGAATCATTCGCGTATACGCTTACGATCGCCAAACATCCTGGGACGTCATAGTTCCGAGGATATCTAAAACGATTAACTCCACGGCGCATAGAAGTACAGAGTGCGCACCACTGGATTTGCATCCAGAAATCCAGGATTTTTTACAGATAGATCCACGTTTGCAGCCGCTTGTGACAGCCAGCGCGGCCGAGCGACGGACGAGTCTACTGCAAAGGATCCAGAGCGCAGCGGAAACACTGAAAAAGAGGGCCGCACAGCGCAAAATACAGGCCGATAAACGAGGAGAGGCGGAGATCTACCTACCTGGATCCAGAGTGTGGGTAAAGATCCATCGACGCAGCGACGCCAACAAACGGGAAGCAAGAAAGATTCACATGGTGTACGAGGGCCCGTACCAAATAAAGGAGGAGATCAGACCCAACGCCTACGTGATTCAGACTGACGACGGAGATACCGTTGGAACAGCCAACTCCCGACAGCTCAGACCGTATCGGGAGGCGAAGCTAAAACCTATAACGGCGACGATCTGCGCGATCGAGGTCGATATACAAGACCAGCCGGATGACGAAAATTTCGTAAAAATCATCTGTTACGGGTCGAAGCCACAATCGACTCATACCGACGCGAAAAGCGAGATTTTAAACAAAAGTAAAAAATCTCGAATTTCGAACAGCGCGATGGACCAGCCAACCAAGGACGGCGGACACGAGCTAACAAGATGGGGGAAGCAACGCACTCAAAACATTATCGAGAAGATGCGTTCGCGACTCTACGAACACCTCAAGGACGACGGACATCCCGTGCAGCCGAAGGAAGCCGAGCAAAGCAGTGAGCAGCCGGGAGACCAGGCGCAACAAGGATCGGCCCGAAAATCCAACGAGGAAGCTGATGACTGCGTAATACTGCGCGAAGTGCAGAAAAGGGCAGTGTCAGTGCGCGAGAAAAGCATAAAGCCGGAAAAGGTGCAGAAAAGTGCAAATAATCCGCGCAAAAGTGCAAATAATCCGCGAAAAAGTGCAAATCGAGCGACGCGAGAATCGAACGACAAAATAGCGAGCGAACCACGCAGCGAATTCGCGATTCCAAAAAGCGTATCCGTTCGATCCAGAAGATTAAGAAATCGCCGAGCGGAAATAAGTGATAACACAGCCGCCGACGAAAAATTAAAAACAGTCATAAAAGACGATAAGAGTGCGAAGTGCGAAAGTGTTGAAATAAAAACCGAACCGCGATCACTCGAAAAGGATCCAAAGATCCACGAATTAAAGACAATCGATAAAGACATTAGGGAAAAAGTTCCGAAAGACGCGGTCGTGAAAAGCGAAATTAAAACGTTTAGCGATAACGCGCAAAACATTGTGAAATCGGAAAAAATAAAAAATTCCGATTTAGAATTAGATCCTAATTCCCAATATTCGTTACAGACTACGAGCGTAGCGGATAATTTACAAAAAGATCCCGCGACATACTTAAAAGACGACATATCGAGTAAAGTATCGGGAGAAAAAATTAAAGTACGCGAGAGCGCGGACATATACAAAAGGTGTACGCAAAGCGCACGTAAAAAATTTATATACAATTATATACAATCCGAAATCGAAACTTTTATCGATCCACGGGTTAATAAAATTAACATCACGCAGTTCGCGAGAGAATTAGACTTAATTAAATTTAAAGATAGTAAAATTCTAGCGAGCGGTGATAAAAGCGATAGCACTGTGGGCGAGCGAGCAGTTCCCGACAGTAGGGGCAACCGGCGCGACAGAGCGATTCAAGACTCGAGAGAACGATGCCAGAGAACACCGCCGGGTGACACCAGCGAACAAAGCAGCGAACCGGTGTACGGCGAACAATTACTCACGATCAGCGATACAGCGACGACCGTGGTAAAGTCACTCGGTAAGACACTCGGGCTCTTGCGGTTGTTGAAAGAGATGGATTCTGTAAATAAAACCATGCAGAACCTAAGAGAAGAACGAGAGGAGGAAAACCAGCTATACAACCTCGCAACGAGGAATGCAGGCTGGGAGGCGCTAAAACAACTGCGCGACGACCGGATACGGTTATGGAAGGAGTTCTTGCCACGCGACGAGGACAGCCAAATTCCAGACGAACACGAGTTCACCTCGATCTGGAACGAGGAAATCCAGCGGACGAAGGACATGCTGGAAAATCTCTATCATAACCTCCAACTAGTCAATGGGACCAAGCTGTTTAAGAAGACAACGGTTCTCAAAGACGAAAATGGTCGTGAAACAACCGAGGTTACGTCTCTGATAATGGTTCGCAATCTGACGTCCAAAGCGGACAGCGAACAACCGTTGGAGATCAATCATCGGATCATCGGGAAGCAGATGACTTCCCGATACAGAATGCAAAGAAGAGACTTGCACGAGGATAATCCAAACGAAGCTATCGTGACGGAATCCAAAACGACAGAGTCGGCCAACTTACTCAGCCAGTTCACCATAGCGGAAGAAACTGCGTCGCAACAAGGCGAGCCAACGACTCCCGCTAAACTGGTAAAAGAAGTCATTGAAAAATACGCAAGCCAAATAACAGACAGCGGCGTACAACAAACGGATGAACGCGAGACATCGCCGATCCTCAGCGGAAAGCGGCGGCGCTCACCAGACTCCCCGAAAAACCCAAAACGAACTCTCCTCGATAAATCGAGTTTAGCCCGTTTGGAGGGGGAAATGCAGCCGGAGGCAGACCAGCCCCTGAGAGCCAGCACACCGGTGAGCAAGGAACCCGAAGGAAGGATGAGCCCAGCGGCCAACACTTCCCGCTCGTCAACCACCAGCTGGATAAGGCTGAAATCCCCGGTGAAGATGGTGACCGACAAAATAATATATAGAACGGGTCCGAAAGGGGACAAGATACCGGTCATCCGCCTCAAAAGGATGGAGGAGAAGAAGGACGTCGTCGATGATCCTCAGCCAGGACCGTCATGGCGATAAACAATAGATAAGCGCTTAGGTTAAGAAAAACTGTAATATAGCGTTGGAAAATAAAGAAAAATAATGATAAAACACGCGAGTTGCGTATTCTAGGTTAAACTTTAGCAGTAAGTTAGATTGACCTGTAAGACATGTATAAACATGCGATTAATTATTAAAACATTATATATATAAACTAGAATAAGCGTTAAGTCGCACAAAGTAGAGATAAGTCTATATATACTCAGTATTGCCATGTTTCAGGCGAATTAAAGATTTCTTAAATTATAACAGATTAAGTTAGGTTAGAAAACACCTAAATACCGCCCGACTAAGATAGCTTAACGCGCGGCATATAGATGAGACGCGTAAAAACACGTAGAAGCGAATAGCGCGAATAAACGTGTACGACGGGGTGCGGACAAAAGGCGCGATTGCCTAGATAGTCGCGTATAACATAGAGGCACACGAGACACCGAAAAGTGTAGATATCCTAGCGTTGGATACGTCGGCACAGCGAAAAGTGCAATAGGTGTAGACGAAAAGTGTAGATGTATCGCGGGTTGCGGAAAACAGGCGCGGCGGTACTGATAGTCGCGGCCGACCCAGATACACTCCCTGCACACGAAAGTGTAGGTATCCGGGCGACGGATAGCCTAGCGCAGTGGAAAGTGTAGATAGTGTAGATAAAAAGTGCGGATGTACGAAAAGTTGCATCTGGAAGGCGCAATCGAGCAAGCGGTTGCGGATAACACCGAAACACGCTAGGAACCGAAAAGTGTGAGCATCCGAACGCCGGATAAGACAGAAAAACATAAAACGTAAGAAGTGTACATAAAAGTGCGAAGACAAGCGAAGGACGCGATCCGAGCGCAGATGTACGAAGAATGTAAATAGATATAAGGAAAGAACTCCCGGACAATCGTCTCCGAGGTGTTGGACGTAGCGCACACCCGGAAACGTATCTAGTTAAGCGGTAGAATTAAGAAAAGTGCACGAAAGTGTATAGCGGTGCACTTGCGGCGGAAGCCATGATTCAGGCGCCAGCGAAAGATGGGCGGCGCTTGTCCGAAGAGTGGGAACGGCCCAAGAGTGGGGAGGCAATATAAAAGACCGTGCGGAGCGTCGCTCTGGGCCAGTCTCGCCGGACTTTTTCCCGAACAATAAACTGCGAATAGTTTACGCGAGTGTGATAGTATATCGCGAGAGGAAATTTCCACAGCGGTAATTAATTAAGAATAACGTTAATTGATTTACTAAGGCGTGCGAGTAGTGTCCGTCTTCGAGGACGTTAAACCGTTTAAGTTAATATAACTAAATCGCGAGTAAAGCGAATGTATTCTTTGTTTAATTATATATTAATTATTATTTTTTAACGAAGAAACGTGTCGTTCTTGCGAAACCCGATTCCCGAATATCCTTGCGTTCCCGCGGAATAAATCGGTCGTGAAACCGGCTCGTGGGTGACGAACGGAAGAAAGGATCCGGAAAACGAAGGTCGACGTACACGCGAAACGTCGCGGGCAAGCAGCGTTCGCGTTTGAATACGCGAACAACGCGAACATTAAATCGACGCGGAATCCGCAGTGCGGTTTGGCGGCGTCGTCCCGACAAAGAGAAAACCAGTGTCGGAACGCGGTTCTTTGTGACGAGTGTAACAAAGGCCTCTTTAGATTGTCGTACGCGTAGCGGCGACAAGGGTATCGAATTACCCTTTGTTTCGGGTACCGTGCTAAAGTGTGGTAACGGCTGACGCAACGACGCAGCCACTGCGCAACAAAGGTACACGGAAAATCCCACGCAGTGACGCTCAACCGGCGGATCCTCGTAAGACAGGGGCTCTCAACCGGTGGATCCTCGGACCATAGGGGTGCTCAACTGGCGGATCCGCGTAGCCAGTGCGACTCAACTGGCGGATCTAGGGACAAACCTTGCTCGTTGGCGGTTAAACGAGCTGGCGACCGTAACATCATCAAGGTAGGAACCTCAGTAAACCTCTTTAAACGTTGACTCTCTCCACGCGTCCGGTCACAATCGCACTTCACTCGACTTGTCGTCCTGTCCTGCCACCGTCGCTCCCTCCATGGCGGCGTTCAACTCACGCTCGGGATGGTTCGGCAGCATTACTGGATACCACAGGGCCGCGCGCTGGTGAAGCGGGTCCTCCGCCAGTGCGTGACGTGCGTCCGTTGGCGGGCGGCGACTCCTCAGCAACTGATGGGCGACCTCCCGCCGGAACGAGTTACTCCCAGCCGACCCTTCCTCAATATGGGGGTCGATTACGCCGGACCCGTGCAGCTCAGGACCACCCGAGGACACCGAGCATACAAGGCATTCATCGCCGTCTTTGTATGCCTCAGCACTAGGGCCGTCCATCTAGAAGTCGCGTTCGATTACACGGCCGAAGCATTTCTAGCAGCGTTGCAGCGATTTACGTCCCGCCGAGGGCTATGCCACACCCTGTGGAGCGACTGCGGGACCAACTTCGTGGGAGCGGATGCTCAGCTGAGGCAACTCTTCTCAGCTAGTAGTCCGAACCAGCGGAGAGTCGGCGAGCAGCTCGCCAGCGAGGGAATCCGATGGCGCTTCAGCCCACCGTCCGCTCCGCACTTCGGGGGAATCTGGGAAGCCGCCGTCAAGTCCCTGAAGCACCATTTGCGCCGGACTATAGGAGATGCCACGCTAACGTTCGAGGAGATGACCACCCTCCTCACGCAGGTAGAAGCGTGCCTCAATTCTCGTCCCCTCCAGGCTCTAACAGACGACGCCGAGGATCTTTCCGCCTTGACGCCCGGGCACTTCCTCATAGGCTCCGCCCTCACTGCTGTGCCCGAACCTACACAATCGGATTCCCCGCCGAGCCATCTGAGCCATCTGGCAGATGTTGCAGCGGATGCGGGACCACTTCTGGGAACGTTGGTCACGAGAGTACCTCCACAACCTTCATCACAGGCCGAAATGGCAGGAGGCAAGCTTCGAGATCGGGCGATTGTGCCTCGTACGGAACGAGAACCCGGTGGCCGCTAGCGCGAATCGTGAACACACACCCCGGAGAAGACAGACAGATGCGCGTCGTCACCGTCCGAACAGCGAGCTCACAATTAAAGCGGCCGATTACGAAGCTCGTCCTCTTGCCAGTTTGCGTGGCTAATGCGACGAGGAACAACGACTGACAGCACTCAAATGCTGCGAAAAGATTGTTAAAATAGCCTTCATTTTTTAGCCTCTGAATCTATAAATTTATTAAAAACCATTCTATCAGTTTGTTCACTATACACCATGAAAAACAAAATGTTAATAATTTAGTTTATATAACAGGTATTGACAATATACATAATTACCGGCGCTGGATTCATGTAGCTGACTGAGCCTCGAATCAGTCTCGCGTCGTGATTCCCACATACTTGTTAACCCACGTTCACTTATTCAAAAAAAATATGTCTCTTATTCATTCTTTTCCCGAAGCTTCGGCAAGGCGGGCGGGATGTTCGAAATGCATCGAGCATCAAAGAATAAAAAAAAAATGATTACTCTGAAGTCCAAGGGGAGAGTCGAGGGCCCGACCGTACATTCGGCGCCCCTGGCCGCCGTTAAATCCGACAGCTCTTTGTCTGTGCGAAACTCAAAACAACGCTCGCCCTTCTGGAAAAATCTAAGATTAATAAATAACAAGCCACACAGTTAAATTTAAACGGTTTTAGTAACTAGCGAGCTCTCGAGAAATCGCGACCTTTCCCGAGTATAAATTGACGCACTCGAAGAACTGGGCTTTTGTCAAAAAGTTGTAACGGCTAGGCCGTTACTAGCGCACGACACAGCGCGGCGCCATTTTTGGCGCCAAGCGCCGCCGATTGAGCACCTCGACCGAGCCGCGGAATTGGGAGCCGCGGACTGAGAGTCACGTCCTGCCCCACTACTACGCGCATGACCGCGTGAGGATATCGAGTGGGGGTAGCTAGCCGGGTATATAAGGCGGCCGCTCCGGCAGACCGGTACCTATTCCTGTCCCGACTCTCGGGACGCTAGAAGCCACAGGGCGCACCCTGGGCATTCGAAGCCTACCGAACTCCTCTTCCGTCCTTGCTTCTGGTCCAGAGCACGGCCTCAGCCGTGCCCAGTCGGCTGTATCCGACGTCCAGAAGCCCTCCGTCAAGCCACGGACGATCCAGTCCAGGGTACGGGGCTCTCGTATTCGGTCGGTTGCAACCGACGTCTGGAATTGTCCGGCTTACTTCCGACCTGCTCTCCGTCGAGCCACGGACGACCCGGTCCAGGGTACGGGGCTCCCGTACTCGGTCGGTCTCAACCGACGTCCGGACTTGTCCGGCTCGCATCCTGGCATCCGTATAGCCGTTTTCACGGCTCCTGGAACAATTAGCCGTTTTCACGGCTCCTGGAACAACTAGCCGTTTTCACGGCTCTTGGAACAACTAGCCGTTTTCACGGCTCCGGTAACAACGGGCCCCTCTTACGGTTCCCCCCCCCCCCGGCTACGTGGACGAGCTCCGCACCGGAGGAACGACCGCCGCCGTAACTCCTGGAGGACAGCCGGATCCACGGTACCCGAAGAGACCACCGCAGCTCCCAGAGGACGACCGGATCCACGCTGCCCGGACAACGACCGCCCCCCCCCCCCACCGTTCAGCATATCTCACGGCCCTCCGCGGAATAACACTGTCGCGAAATAAACTGTTCTTTCTTTCTTTCTTTTTCTCCTCCTACCAGATCCTCAACCGACCTTTCGTCACGGTCGCCCGTCAACTGCTCGTCCGTCGTCCGCGTGTTTATTCTGGGGGGTCCTGTTTAATTCCCCTGGTCTAGAGCCCGGTTGCTACCGGGCCCGGTCGGTTGCTACCGACGTCCAGTATCCCGACGTACCACGGGGCACCCGTGTACGTCATCCGGAGGACAGGTTCTCCTGTCCTCAGCCGACCTCGGTTGGTTGCTACCGACGTCCAGTATCCCGACGTACCACGGGGCACCCGTGTACGTCATCCGGAGGACAGGTTCTCCTGTCCTCAGCCGACCTCGGTTGGCAGACCCTGTTAGGCCCGCGTCCGTGCTATACCGCACGCGACCTCTCTGGTTTCTCCGCGATCGGCGTTCGAAAGAACCGTCCGCGCATTTGTAGCATAGACTTTGTAAATATCTCGATTAGTATTAGGTCATACCCGTTAGCTCTTAGATTTAATATAATTGAAGCCGCATCCGCAGCTCCGTCGCGACTTCCTGTAAATAATAAGCGTAGCATACTTGTACGGGTCTACCGCCCGAAACTCTCATCTATCTGTTCTTTTCTTAAATAAACATATTTTCGCCCAGAACTGTGTGGTGCTTTGCGAGCCTGAGCCTCCCCTTCTCCCGAACCCTGATTCCGGCGAGCCGATCCGCGGCATCGGGAAAGGTGCTCCGTTACAAAGTAATCGACTCTAATAGACGCTCAGTCCGTTGCTCGCGACATCGAAACTCCGTGCGAATTATCGTTTAGCCTCTCGTAGTTAATTGAACGCTCCGTTTATTTGAGAATTACAATCTCAGTTGAACAATTCAAGACTATCTGATCTCTCTCATTCTCGCGTCGCGCTCGCTCCTCGCAAATATCTTCGCATTACTGCGAACAAAAAGACTTATCAGCGAGTAGCGACGCGTTATTTCTGGTCGCGTATGTTTAAGGAAATCGCCAATTATGTTCGACATTGTGACATCTCTCAGAGGACGAAGGTAGAACAAAATGTGCCGATGGGTTTAATGGGACGCCGAGCTGTCGAAACTCCGTGGACGGTAGTAGCAGCGGATATTATGGGTCTTTTTCCGTCGAGTAAAAGTGGTAACGCGTACATTTTGGTAATACAAGATCTGTTTACGAAGTGGATTAAATGTAGCCCACTCCGAAACGCGACGGGCAAAAAGATCCGCGAGCTCTTGAACGAATTAATTGTGAATTGTTGGGGCGCGCCGCGAGTACTCTTAACGGATAACGGCACGGAATTTATGAATCGCGAATTACAGGCATTTGCGGAAGAGCATGGTGTAGTTCATACTACCGTACCTCCGTACCATCCTAAGGCGAATCCGGTAGAACGCGTTAATAGAATACTTAAAACAATGATTACGGCATTTCTCGAACACGATCATCGCGAATGGGATATAAACTTGGCTGAGTTCAGGTTCGCGTATAACACGGCGTACCATACTTCCTTACAAGCTACTCCGGCGTTCTTAAATTCCGGCAGAGAATCTCAACCGGTTAAAACCGTGCGTGGAAGGCACGAGCCAGCTGTCGAAGTCGAGGAAACGAATCCCGAAAATTGGGAAGAGCGCATGGAGAGAATACAGGCTTTGCGAAATTGGGTAGTAGAAAACTTAGAGGCTGCGCATAGTAAACAGGCGCATTATTATAATTTGCGTAGACGAGATCACCGTTTTGCGATTGGCGAACAAGTTCTGAAGCGGCAGCATGTGTTGTCGTCAGCCGCTCAGAATATTTCGGTGAAATTAGCGACTACGTACCACGGTACGTTTACTATCGCGAAAATGTTGTCGCCGATAGTGTGCGAGTTGCATGATAGCGCTCAGAGATCGATAGGCAAAGTACATATTAAGGACTTAAAACCGTATAATGCTCCACCGGACCCTCCAGACGTTTAAAATTGGATATTTGCGTTTGAGCAACACCACTTTTAGTGAATCAGATCGCGAACGTCGCACGGGACGACCCGCGACAAACGAGACCGCGAGCCCCAATGAGAGACGACATCGCGAATCAAATTCGTGAAAGGCGATGACAGATCGCACCTCGTTTGGATTAGTGAAAAATTTCGGTAATTTTTTTTGTGTTACATTTTGTGTTCGTGTCTTCCTCGGCTCCGGGGACTTTGGTCGCCCGAACGTGTACGAGCGGACGAAGGTAGCGTCCGATTAGTGGCCATGATGCGTGACCGAAGCCGATATGTTCTCTCCTGGCATGGGAGGGTGTGACGTTGGCGCAGCCATGATGATAAGATCCGATCGCAGACTGATGTCGATCGTCAAACATCTCAATCTTTTATATTTTTCTTCATGTGCAATGGAGGGGATATTTGCTGACCTATGTAATTTTGCGGACTACATTAGTCAATGGATTATATTCGACAATCCGATCATGCAAGATGAGACAATAGGCGGTAGTATTCGCCGGTATATTTTCCCTGCACACAAACTCTATTCTCACGTCCACGGTAGCAGTTTTGACAGACTCGTTTTGTCGCGAGCAATCAATGATCGCTAGAGGACCGCAATGTAGAAATTTTGGAATGGTTAATAGCGCGGCGCTATTATCACATCCGTAATAAGATTTGCGAAAACGAGAGTACATGTCGAATAGGACGGCAAATCTATTTTTTTCAAAATCTAAATTTAAATCATCGTAGGGTTAAAATTCCGAGTTTAAATAGAGTTTAACGTTGGTCAATTTGCAGTTATCGAACAATGTAACATCTTGCGACAACGAATTCTTTTTACCAGTTTGCAGTGCAAAGATCACGTATCGCGATTTCTCTAGCTGGGAGGCGGCTTTCACGGTCCACGAATGTTTAGTCGTGCTATGTAACAGAGGAAATTCGTATAAATCCCAAGATCGGAAACTCATGTTCAAGTATCGTCCGCTTTCCAACATTCGCAACATTGATAATTTATTAATCTCGTTCAATATTACATGAGGCATACGCCACTGTATCTTGAGTAATTCAATCTCAGCTTCCGACGACGGATGTCCGAATAGACAATTATTATCGTTGCGCGAACGTATCAAAATCAATTCGTGACGAGCCTTAATCACAACGCGTTTATAATCTTCACAAAATTCCAGCAACATGTTGAGCAGCACGCAAAAGTTGAAATAATTTTTGTCACCGTTGTACGTCAAATCCCACGATGCATTCTTCAAGTTTATACTTTTCTGGTGCGTTAGAGAGACATAATTTTTGAGCGTCGATGTTATTCCAACATTTCTGTTGCGATCAATCTCTACTCCGTCGAGTTCGTATCGAAGCTCATCAAACATGAATGCGACGCAATTGTTTCCCAATACGACCTTCATTTCATCACTTATACCATATACGCAGCGCCTGCAGAATAGCAACCTCTTATACTTTCAAAGCGCCTGCAAGACTTCAACCCTTTTTCTACATGGGATGGTAAAGTCACTTCCTACTTTACCGACCAATAATAAAATGATAATATAGAAAATTCCTACCTTACCGACTGACGATAAAACAGATTTCTTTACCGACCGATGGTAACATACCGGCTTTTTCTTTTACCGACACTTTACTACCTTACCGACCGATGGTAACATACCGACTTTTTTCTTACCGACACTTTACTATCTTACCGACCGATGGTAACTTACCAACCTAACGACTTACCGACCTACCAGTTACCGACGTTTTACCAGGAGCATACCTTTTATATGAATATGCTGCCCTGATACTTTAAAATTTTTAAACTTTAATTTTCAAAGATATTAACCAATAAACATATATATATTTATATATATTCTTTCACTAGGAGCATGCCTCTTTCATATACATGCTATCCTAATACTTTAAATTTATTCAAACTCAAAAGTTATCGACGTACTAACTTACCGACTTACCGACGTATACCTCTTATACGAATATACTATCCTGATACATTGTAAATCTTTAAAACCAAATTCTGAGGACCACAGCCGAATATTTACACATATTCTTACATGGTCCTATGTATTTTCGACTCCCTAATCCACAGGGAGGTCCAAAAGCTAAATTCCATTATTCTTATAAATTTTGAAGTCTTGTCGGTAAAACATATTTCTTATACGTACATATACTATAGATACTTTTATTTAACAGTCTACATATACTGTATACGCGTTACTAAATACGCATATTCATACTGTTTATAACAAAGATTCGACCATGAGCTCATCCGTTTAAATAATTTATAATAATTTAAAGATAAGCCGCGCGACATTTCGACGCCAAAAATGTAATACGAGTATTTAAGAATGACCCTGAAGACATCCGGTGCGACGATTTGGCGACGCAAATTTATTTTAGCCGAAGGACCTGTCACATAAATTATACGATAAAATATCAAATGTCACTGATAACCTTCAGGAAAAATATGAAGTATCAGAAGAATTGTTGCCAAAAGTGATTCATCGATGACTCATCGCATCCGGTTGCATCAGATTTTTTCTACTTCCTGATTGGCTACTCTACTTCCCCCACCACCTCAAGACCCAAAAACGGGGACCCACCATCGTTCAACCGCCTACGCAAAGTTGCGCACGCATCCAATTTTAAGAGGGGAACCAATCATCGGAGACTCCGCCCTGCGAAAAGGAACCTGCTCCCACTCAGCGAAAATTGCCCAAAAAGTAGGAATCCTAGTATAAAAACCCATGCAGAGCGACTCTCTTCGCATTTGACACACAGTTCTTTCAACGTATAACCTCCACGCAGTCACGAGTATTTACTTTTGAGCCGAAAAGGACTTAGTCCGAGAACTGTCAAATCTTTGTCTCTTTATATTTAAGAACAAAGCAAATAAAGTATATTTTAAATCCATCTGTGTCTCTTGCCACTGGCTCCCTCAATTCTCCTACAGCGACGTCACCGAGGTAGACTGTCCTCCCTGGAGATCTTCAATTCTACTCTTCAGTACTCATTGGTAAGTACTTATTTCTTTTATTTTACATACTTCTCTATTCTCGTGATTTGCAACGATATTCTACTACATTTACTATCCTTTTACTACGATCTACTACGATCAATTGTTGCATCTATGCCTCATAGGTCCGGTTTCACCAACGTGATTTAATCTAATCGGTCGATTAAATTGGTCACCAGAATTGCCAATAACAAGACTTTAAAAACGAACGTGTTCCTAACCTATTCTTGTCGCGTATACGCAAGCATTATAACCGTGAAAGTGGGAATAAGGGTTGAATTATCATATAAAATGAATTATATATTTGATATAATTAATAATTACGAGAATATTAACAACGTTATGGATTTCTTAGACTACGACGAATACGATGATATTCCTGAATATGATGATAATCCTGAAAGAAATGCAAGAAGAGAACGTATATTTCAACCACGTATTAATTATTTTGACGTTTTGAATGACAAACTTTTCGAAGAAAGATTTAGGATATCAAAACCGGTCTTCACAATGATTCTAGAAAGAATTGAACATGTAATACGACATGCCAGCGATCGGTATGTACATTTATAATGTTTAAATTATAATTATATTTTGGAGATACTTTAATATTATGTTATACATTAACAGGAATAATCCTATTCTTCCTGAGATCCAATTAATGGTTGCCTTAAGATTTTATGCAAGTGCATCTTTCTATATGGTTATTGGTGATTTTTCTGGAATTAGCAGAGCTAGTGTCCACAGAATTGTGCATCGTGTGTCTAATGCTATTGCTGCATTAAAAGATGAATACATAAAGCTCCCTTCCACACATCAGGAAATTGTAGAAAATGAAGCACAATTTTTTAAAATAGCTAAATTTATCCATGTGATGGGATGTATAGATTGTACACATATAAAGATCCAATCATGTGGTAAGAACATTTGTACTATAGTATATAAACGTTTGTATTTTGTACAATGTTTCTTTGTTTTCTAGGAGGAGAAGATGGTGAAGTATATCGCAACAGAAAGGGATACTTTTCTATAAACACACAAGTAGTCATAAATGCAAAGCTTGAAATTATAGATATAGTTGCTCGTTGGCCAGGATCTGCACACGACTCAACTATTTTTGACCATTCAAGAATTAAAATTTTACTTGAAATGGGCAGATTCGGCGACAGTGTACTCCTCGGAGATTCTGGATATCCAACTTTGCCATATTTAATGACTCCTTTATTAAATTCCACAACAGCAGCAGAGCATCTATATAATGAATCTCAGATTCGAACTCGTTCAACAGTTGAACGATGTTTCGGGATGTGGAAACGAAAATTTCCTGTATTAGCGATTGGAATGCGTTTTAACAGGATTGAAAAGGCACTTGTTGTTATTGTAGCAACAACTGTTCTACACAACGCTTCCATACGAGAAAGATTTGAAAATCCAAATGTTGATGCATATAATGCTATCCAACAATTGCACAATGCTATAAATATTCATGATCAGCGGCAAAATTTATTTCTGGACTATTTTCATAGGTAATATGCATTTATTATTAAAAATAATGCAATTGAGGCATTTTAATCAACACTTCAATAATTTCAGATTAATTTAAACCGTATTATAAGATACTTAAGTCTCAAGGCAGCACTGGATCAATACATGTGAAATATGATAGCAAGTATAGTGCTCTCTCAGAGTTAATAACAGAACGCAATAATAAGAGTATTTTCCACTATCTTAGAATAAGTAATAACTAAAACTAAATAATAAAATAATATGTATGGCGTTTCCATTTTTACAAAAATAAATACATGTTTAACGCATTCTTAGTGTTTCTTGACATACGTATGTTACTAGGTTAATAGAACAAAAAATTAATCTATATAAATAAACATAAATAAGCAAACAAAAACATTTACGTAAAGAATATTTTATGTAAAAAAAGTAACTTAAATTTCTCAAATAATGAACCTCATGTAAAGACTAATACTAGTACTTAAAATATTTTAATACAGTCTTATATTAAAGCTAATTGTATCGTGAAACTATTTTAAGACTGTTACTTATAAGATTGACTCATGGTTTTCAACCATATAAAAGGAAAAGTTCTAATTAAAATATACTTAATTTTATAAAGAAATAAATCTAAAGAAATATATTGCGAAAAATAAAGTTTAGCACTTTGGTTTAAGTTTACAGAAATAAGTACCTCTACTTTTCCTCTTTTTATGTTTCCTTTGTAAGTGACGTTTTTAATATTTTCACTTTTAGCTGCTCTTGTTCTAATTTCTGTTTCAATATTTCAACTTCGTAGATATTTTTTACTTCTATACTTGATTTTAAAGTGTTTGTTAAGTCAATTTTTGCTTTTTCTAATTCACAGCTTTCTTGATATCTTCGTTTCTTACATCTTTCTTCTATTGATGTCACCACATTTTCTTTTACAGGAAGACTTTTCTCTGAATTAATACTGTTACTTGAAGAACAACTGTCCTGTAAAGAACGACTTTCCTTTAAAGGAGTACTTATTTTCGATCATAAATTTTTAATACTGCAACCCTGCCAGTTTTTAATATTATCATTTTTCTGCAAATACTGAAAACTTAAAGCATATAAATTACTGAAAATTCGTATACATTGCATATCTTAGTAACAGTTTACTTACTGTAAACACTTCAACTGAATGATCACAACTACTGTCATCTTGTAATAATTCCTCGACATTAGCGTTTTCATTAATTGTAATAGCATCAGAATCAAACGGATTGCATAATCCAGATACTGCGGCTTTTGTCATCATTTCTCGAACTTTTTCTAATAAAGGATTTGGTTTTATACTTGGAAGACCTCCACCTACAAATAAAATAAGGATTTAATCTACATAGCTAATACAATACAAAAAATACAATACAAAAAAATAAAAAATACAAAAACAATACAATATAATAAAAACTTTTACCTGTTTTATACAATTCTCTCTGTAGCTGTGCACAATATTTTTTGGTGTCTCTTTTTAAATTATCCCAACACAGACGTAAACATCGTTCTGTTCGTTGCTGTATTTCTGGTTTATTTTTATTAAAATTTATAGTTACGTTGGCCCATGCTTCTTCTTTTTCTCTATTACTCGTCATATTAGTTACTTTATTTTCAATTATATGATGATATGTTGATAATTCTTTTACCAGTTGTAATTTTTCATCTTTGGTAAAATTTTTGCCTCGTACTTTATTTCCCTTGTCCATTTTCTGAAAGTATAATTTTTTTATGAAAAATATAATACTTATAATTTATAATTACGTATACTTTTAACTGCAGTTATTCATTTTACATACTTTGTTATTATTATCTTCTCTCCGGCAATACACGGTTCTTCACAGCAAGTCGCCATCCACGGACCTTGCTTCACAGAAAGAAAATAGGTTACGATCAGTTTTATTATGTTCAGCAGTTGGCAACTCTGACAGTTAATCGACCGATTAGATTAAATCACGTTGGTGAAACCGGGCCATATATTATTGATGTCTACTCTGAGATGCCTATATACAATTATAATTAAATAATTGAAATAATATTACAATTATACATCTGATATATAAAGATTTATTGAAGACATTATTATTAATAATTGAATCGTTAACGCAAAGCATTGAAGACTCATTAAAGAGCTTCATTATAAAAACGAATTAATAATCGCATTCAATTTCCGAACAGACTTCCTTAAGTACGTTCATGAAAATCACATATAATGGTAGTATGTCTGTCTTTCTTTATCACTAGATTCTCAGCGCGAGATTCAAACGAATATTATTAAAGGAATTATTTTAATTATTTGATTGAAAGCTAAGCTAGCTAACACGGTATTTATCCTTCCATTTTCCAGTACCTCTGTATTCTTTCAGCATTATAACAAACGCAATAAAAAGAAATCTATTTTCCTATCTACTGAAAGTCCAGAAATTTCCATGAACCTACATATATTTTTCATGTATAATATATATGGAATTGGGGAACCTGCCATTTTGTTTTACCATATTTCACGGCAGTCCGCCATTTTGTGAACCACTTTCAATAGTGCATCGCATATTCTTATTGAAGCAATTTGCCAATGAATTAATTCACTTTTATTGACTTTATTATGTTATTTCATTTTAACAATTAATTAATTTATTTTATTTAAATTTATATTTGTATGACTCATCATATAATTTATTGAAATATTCTGTTAACGAACACCTACCGTATGACTCATCATTGTATGACTCATCGTCGTATGACTCATCATATAATTTATTGAAATATTATGTTAACGAACATCTGCCGTATGACTCATCATTGTATGACTCATCATAAAATTTATTATAACATAATTAAATTCATTTATTAAATTTAAATATTTTATTGAATTGAACATTTGGCAATTTGAATTATTTTATTTAAATTATTATATGAAATACTTTATTCAAATTAATTGATATCTTGTATCAATACGATTTTTATTTCATGATCTGTTGCCGCATCTGCGCGATATTTTATTGCTGCATCTGCGCAATTCTATTTAAATTATTTGCGATGATACATAATTAACATGTTTTTTTATATGATCTTCTCTCTCTAATTTACTGGACTGCTTCATCTTTCTCTGATCTGCTATATGCGTATAAATATTTATTTGCGATAATACGACATTCTATCGTAATATTCATTTTTAACAGGTTCCACTTAACATCAGCAATCGTGAGTATTCGTCATACATCCCCATGAATAAATATCTGAATTCTAAATGACAATTTACTCTTAGATGGTTAGAGTCCGGCAGCGCAACTCAAATAATAATAGATCCCTTATTCCTATGCGGAATTCGGGCGTGCAGAGACGCTCCCTCTTACGCGAATCAACCATTAGCCATCCGTCAGCCGACGCAGGAATCACCATAGAAATTGTCCAAGCAAGCGAAGATAATACAGTTACCCTTATTGAAAGTCCCCCTGCTCTCCCTACTACATCAGAGATTCTCCCAGACTACCAAGAATCAGAGCCTGAGGAAGAAGACGTAGAAATAATCAACGACGACCACAGTGACAGCTTCTTCCTGGAAATTAACATTGAACAGCCACACGTACAAATACCTGTGGAAGCATTTCTCGCATGAGAACGAGAGGCAGAGATCAGACGGACTCCAGGTACGCACGATAAACAGACGCAGTGCGCTGAAATCTCCCTTTCCCCTAGTCATTCGCCTGCATATGCTAGAGAATACTCACCAGTTCTTAATTCGCACCACAGATGATATCTTCTCCCAGAAGAAGACCCCGAGCAAACATTAAATGATATTTTCTACGGCATAGACGAAGTAGATTGAGAACCTCCATTTTGCATTATACTAAATACCTACGACCAAAGAAAGAAGTCCAAAGAGTAAAAATGTATTAAAGGATACTAAATATATGCATATGATTATTGCAATGTATATGATTGTTCATATTTTCAATTCGATTTTTTATAATAGATATATTACAATTCATTTAATATTATTTTTCTTTTAATATTGAAAATAAAAAAGAAATATGTCTATTTTATAGTAAAAATTTTTATTCAGTTGGCGCAACTTTTTAATATTATTTGTATGAAATTAAAACAATTATTTTGTACAATTTTTTTTAGTTAAATTATTTTAAGTTTTTATTTTGAATTAGCGTAATGTTTGGATATCATTATTTTTCTAGGATATAATGTAAAAAATTATATCAGCTATTTTGTATAACTTTTTTTGGTTAAAGTATTTTTATAAGTTTTTATTTTCACTTAGCGCAATTTTTTTGATATCATTATTTTTGTAGGATATACAATACAGTAGTTTTTTACAGTTAATAATACACTATTTTGCAAATACATATACTGTTTTTTACGCGAACTTAGCACTTTTTTTACTTTTTTTTTAAAAGGGTAATTTTTTACGGATATCACTCTTTTTTGTACTATATGTTAAACATCTCTAAATAAATGAGCAAAGAACCCGCCATCACCCCCGTCATATTTCATTAAAATTAGACGGTCCTCTTTGCTTACTATATAGATATTCAGATCCTGCAAACTTCTTTGCTATTCTTATTGCAAAAATAACGGATAACTACAAATCAATATGTCATTAGAAACCGCACACCTCTTTTCTTTCAAAAACTAAGCATTTTAGAGGAAAATGTTTTTGACAAAAATTGTATGATTTTGAGGGAAACATAAGATGGTGTCATTAGTTTGACCTCGGATGGCATCGTTAAGGTCAGGTCAAGGACATCTTTAATTTCTTAAATGGAATCACATATTTTTTATTGCATATACTTATACCTTATGTCGAGAGTTTTCCAAAACACTATAATAAAGTATTTTTTCATTGAGTACTTTTCGATTTATAAGGCTTAAAATAATATCTTAATTTTATATAAACTATAAAATATAAGTCTGCGACCGAACAGGTGGTCCCTAAAGGTACCAGACCGGTTCGCAAGGGAAAGGTCAATGCAAAAAATTTAAGGCTATGATTTTAGAGTGTTTTTCATTGTAATTTTTTGCACAATACACGGGAAAAATATTCAAAAAAATCGTGGATAGATCCTTGATATTCAAAAAAATCATTTCAAGGTCAAATTTCTTTTTTATCCTATTTCACGCTGAAACATCGTATTTCTACGATTTTTGAGGTGTTGCGTACGAAAAAAATTGTAAAAAAATCCTGGAAGAATGATCGATCTTGAATAAGGACATAGGGAAAATATTTTTTTACATTTTAAAATAGAGTTTATCAATAATATTTCGCTCTCAGCATAACCCAGGACCAACGACGTGGACGTGGCGAAAATTTGGTCCCTTTGGAGTGCTTGATTTCCGTGAGTCTCCTTGCCTCTCACGTCGGGGTGCTTGATTTCCGTGAGTCCCCTTGCCTCTCACATTGTGTTGAATTATGATAATGTCACTTTAGTGTGGTACTCTTCAAAGCATGGTGTTACGCATAGAGGAATATCACAATTAGAGCACATATAATTTGTTCGAGATTGAGTTTTACGTAAAGAGCACAAGTGGCACCTTCGTTCGTACCTTTTCGCGGAAAGTGGCGACCAGTTAATCGACTGGCAGTGACTTCGTTACGCTGAATGATTTGAGTAGACTCAAGTTTCAATAAAGATCTAGCTACTTGTAATCGAAATGAAGGAAACGATGTATATTCTTGATTTGTTTTTTTATATAAAGAATCAGCATTGCATAGACATAAATCTACAAGGTGAAAGAAGAGCTTCCGATACCATTTCATTGTTTTTCGCACCGTTTCGTTATAGATAATTGTCTATCTACATTATCAACACCACCCATATTTTTATTGTAGTCTTGAATGCACGTTGGCTTTATAATATCTTCTTTTGTTTTATAACTTTTTTTCCAGTTGCACAGAATCCAACTTCGTGTACAGTTGTGAGCATGCGAACACTACGTTTGTCTTCCCACTTCATTGCCATCCAAACATTATTATGAGCGACTTGTACTTCACCTCGCTCCAATTTGTTATCCAGCTTTGTTATCCCCTTCCTATTTGCTTTCACCGTACCGCACATTCCCGTATCACGGTCATGCAGAAATTCAGCCAAAATAGGCGATGTGTACCAATTATCTATATATATATAACATGAGCCTTCTGAAAATAAGGTTGTAAAAAGTGAGCGACAATATCACCAGTAATACCTAAATCGAACTTTTGATAATCAGTATCTGCTCCAGTATAAATAATAAAACCTAAAATAAATCCAGTATCACAGTCTACCAACTCAAAAAATTTTATGCCAAAACGATTTCTTTTCAATGGAATGTATTGCTTGAATCGAAGCCTACCTTTCCATAACAACAGATTTTCATCTATGCACAGGTTTTTGCCTGGGATAAGAACTGCCGAGAATTTACTTTGTAGATGATCTATTACTGGTTGTATTTTTTGTAATGGTTGATTGACAATTTCTGAATCATCTTCATTATTTTGAAAGTGTAAATTTCGCAGAAGTTGCAGATATCTATCACGAGTCATTGTTTGTCGAAAAATTGGAGTATGTAGCAAAGGATCTGTAGACCAATAATCTTTCAAATCGCCTTTTCAAACATGGCCCATTAGAATTGAAAGACCAAGAAAAAATTCAAACTCATCTTTCGTAAAAGGGCACCAATCTTTCATATGAGAAGACGAAGTCTGAGGATTTTGTGCCTGATAACGATTCGTTTCATCTACAATCCTTTGAACTAGAGAAGAATCGCAAAAATAATTAAAAATTCTATTGGTTTGATTCCTGCTATGGAGATGTTAGGATTTATTTTGGAGCTGCCTTCAAAATCTTTGATTGATGGGAAAAAATTCGCATTCTCAAAAATTTGAGTTCCATCATAGTCGGCATCTTCCAAATCAAGAACATGAAACTCTTCATTTTCAGAGTCTTGTTCTTCTGGTTCGGATTCACCGCTACTCCAAGTTTCATTTTCAGCCATTTTATCAGTGATAAGGATTTGAGAAAAAATTACTCAACTATCAAAAAAACGACAGCTACAAAAATAAAATCTGCATCTAGGAAAAAAGACCGTCAACTATCCTGAAAAGGACTGTTGAAATAACCACCGCCGATGGGAATGCGCTTCAACTATCACAAAAAGGACAGTTCAAGTATTATCACCAAACTTGAATCGGAAGATCGCCAAGTATATCCTGTCAATAACGTTTGCGCCTTTAGTAACCTGAGAGATTTAGTAAAAGAATATAAATATTCTGTCTACGTAAAAATGTGTCCGCATGCATGCGATACAAAATAGGGGAGACGTAGTTACTGGAACATTTTCGTGACAAAATCTAACAAAGCCAGCACAACTGATACATATATATATATATATATATATATATATATGTGTGTGTGTGTGTGTGTGTGTGTGTGTGTGTGTGTGTGTGTGTGTGTGTGTGTGTGTGTGTGTACTAAATGAATTTATGTATATATACACCCACATATATACATACACCCACATACGTATGTACATACTACATTCGCCAACAGTCGTAAAAAGAAATGTTGGAAAACAACGTTTCAGCTCAAAATAGGAAAAAAAATTTGACCTTGAAATGACCTTTTTGAAAGTCCAGGATGTCTGCAGGATCATCTTTACTATTTTTACTACATTCAGCACATCAAATAACTCTAGAAAATGCAAAAAATCAATTCCCTTAGTGGTCCCTTTTGGTATCAGACCCGTCCTCTAAAGATTAAGAAATTAAAGGTGTCCTTGACCTGACCTTAACGATGCCATTCAAGGTCAAACCAATGACACCATCTTATATTCCCCTCAAAACCATACAATTTTTGTTCAAAACGTTTTTCTTTAAAATGCTTAGTTTTTGAAAGAAAAGGGGTGTACGGGNCCCACAAACAGAGAAAAAAGAAGAGAATTGAATTCTTTTATATGATGCATCTGCAAACGCACGCACTGAGGCATTTGGTTTTGAAAGCTGGCCTCATAAACGCCGGATACTCCGTGACAGATCGCCCACGAGCGAAAAGCCATGCTGAGGATTATCGTCCGCTTTCCAGAAGCACGGAGCATCCGGACACTTTTTGATTTCGCTCAAACAGCACGTGAGGCATTCCATTGTACTCTTGAATATTGTCGACTTCAGGCTTCCGCGCCGAAATTTCTCATGGACAATATGTCGTCGTTGCCGCATCGTCTCAAAGATCAATTCGTGAACGAGCAGTTAATCACCACGCGTCAGCAATCCTCGCAAAAATTCCCGAGCAACATGTAGACGGTACGCAAAATTGAAAATATCCATTCGCTTGTCGACGTCCCCCGAAAGCGGTTTTTTCTAATCACGCTTCTATCGGATAGATACCGTTAATAGTTTTTGAGGAGTAGTTATTCTACGTTTCTTATTGCGATCCAATCTCAAACGCGTCGAGTTTTCGTATCGAATTCTCGTCGACGATGACGCGACCGCACATTATTTCCACTGTACCCCAATTCACTTCTCCTTCAGCTCTGGTCTGTGTTTCGTACTAGTCGTCCATCGATGTATAGGAAACTTCTCGTGCGGCAAAAAGCGAGTCAATATACAATCCTGTTGTTGTCATGGGATATTTCTTATCTCTCATTGCTGTCGCAACATGTGTACTTGGCGAACGATGAGTTGTAAGGTCTCGCCTTGAGATACGATCGTCAACGATGGTATCGTCATCGATGTTGAGACATGTCATGTCACACGTTCAGCTGTTTCGCACCGCGAATCCCCAAAAGATTGCAAACCGGCAACCGTTCCGAATCCTGCAGATTTGCTTTCTCCTTATCTCGTAGATTCTAATTGATTTTTCTTGGATTATCTTTCATCGCCTAACGTCGCGTTAAAGATGTTGTTGTGTCGCTGATTTCGTAAAGATTGCGTTATCTACTCGCATCTTATCGATCCGTTCAACACGACATCTCATACGTCCGCATTAGCTACGTACGTTATCGCCGCAGCCGCGCTACGTGCATCTTACGGTGACTCTCTTCTTCCTCCAAATCGAGCAATCGTCCGTTCTGGTCGACAACGCGTAACGTTAAACTCCGTAATCTCGCGCGATGATGGAAGGTAATGATCGTAAATGATCTGCGCCGGCGTTTCCGATATCTTATATCCCGGCGGTACCCTCGGTGAAAATTCGTGTATCGTATGAACGAGTTTGCCGTTGTTGTACGCGCCCGCGGTCACGTTACATTCTAAAATATAATAATATTAACGCGAATAATATTAACGTTGATAATGTTAATCGGCATGTTCGATTCGTACCATTTTCCCGGCTCGAGAATACCGATTCGAGAATCCTAGCAGCGATCCAATGTTGTCGGGTTTGCTAAAGTTTAATCTGTATGCGCATTTGATCTCGCTTCTCATTGTATTGTAATTAGCGCGGAGCACTATCGGATATTCGCCATCTTCATAGTCATCGCCGTCAATGTGTTTCTTATCGCGATGTTTCCGTGAAATTGCACGTTTCAAAAATTCATGTATATCTCGCAACTCGTACGATCCCTCGGGAATCGTAATTTCCGCGTCGTCTTTGCCAAAGTAAAATTTATTATTCGAGGAATTCACGTTCGGTATCGTGTGATAAGTCTCAAAATCCGTTAGACCGAGTTCGTATTCATCGTCGCTCAAGTCTACAGTGGGAAAGAAATTTGCCGCGAGAACGCTACTCTTCCCAGTCAACGTGAATGTCATAGACATGTCGACAAAACTGTTGAACGAATACTGAGTTAAATAGCGCGATATCCGTCTTTAAATTCGCACGCATCGACCGTTCGAAGAAATTGCAAGCACAATTGTCCGCAGATGCTCTGATCGTAAGTTTGAACAGGCGTGTGATTGTACTGTATCTTCGTTACGTTTCGTCCGAAATATCGCACAAGTTCCTTGGGAGGTCGAAGATTGCCGAAACTGTCGAAATATACGACGCGATCATCCCTCTTTGCGTACGCTACCCAATGAGTACCCGGTCCTTCGACGCTATCTAAATTTACGATGCCGTTCTCGTTTTGATAAATACCACCGATCGGTAAAGAGTCGCGCATGAAAACGCCTCTAAAATACGGAATGCGCATACGTTTCGCCAGTTGTAGCAATTGTACGTTGGTAGTTGCGCCCTGCGGCATTTTTAACGTCTCTTTGACGTTTTTTTTTTTCTTCTTCTCGTTGAGACTCCTCGTCCGTGTTTGTAAGGAGCGAGGTATAATCCGCGACCTTCCATGGCGCGATTGTGGCGTAGCATCTCTTGCATCTGACGTTGCGCGGCTTTTCCGTCGTTCACCACCTTCGCTACACCCGCCGCTCCGCCGATCAGGGATCCGAGTGCGCCCAGCATTGGTAGAATCGGCAATACACCGCCGCATTTCGCTACCGGAAGTATCCGTTTCTTCACAGTTTTCTTCTTCGTCTTCGTCCTCTTCAGGCCCATACCGAGCTTCGTCTTGGCTTTCATCGCCGCCCAGACAGCTGTGGCGGCGGCTCTCTCAGCGAGAGTCGAATCTCTCGCACCGATACGATTTCGCGCTTTCTCGGCGAGTATCTCATCCGCCGCGTGTCTCTCGGTGAGATCGTTGCTCCGAGAGTACGCTATATCGTGCTCGCGACACGCCGCGTCCAATAAATTTATACCTCGATCGCCTCTGGCTAATCGCTTCCGCAACCGCGTGCCTGGGCCGCAAAACTGATAGCCGGGAATATGGAATTCGATCGGAAGCGCGTTTATCGCACGATTTAAGAGACCGCTGCCTCTTATGATTCTCGCTGACATACGTAGCAATCTTTTATCAACGAAGGCGGACCGTCAATGTGCGTTCGCTGCCACGGCTGGTTGTAATGTCGCATGCACGAACGATATTGTCGAACCTCCGGATCAGCCTTTATATATTCAGGAAGCTTGTCCCACAATCGTTCCACGTAATCACCGAAATTTTCCAGTAAAAGAATCTTCGGAATATACTGCAGCTGTTTGGCGGTAAGTCCGAGAATGTCTCTCTCGTCCGACAGAAGGAGAAACATTTTTGATACTGAGCGGTTTCGAGTCGCGACACCTCTATAAATAGGCCTCCCCCTCGCGATCATTCGCAAAAGTGGTTCGAAACAGAAAACATGCGGTTCGTACGACAGCCTTTGACGATACGCGTGACGAATTGCGACGACAGATTACGCTCGATGGGGGACAACGCAGAGATGCGCAGACACGGTACGATGTTACCGACTACTATACGCGCGATCGTTTGCGGTCCCTCGAATTGTGGTAAAACCAACGTTTTGATAAGTCTACTGGAAAGTCCACACGGTGTACGTTTCGAGAACGTGTACGTGTACTCAAAGTCGCTGCAACAGCCGAAATATCGATATCTGGAGAATTTATTGACGCCGATCGACGAAATCGGCTATTTTACGTTCTCGAATAACAGTGACGTCATTCCACCATGCGAGGCACGTCTAAACTCGATTTTTGTCTTCGATGACGTGGCGTGCGACAAGCAAGATACGATAAGAGAGTACTTCTCAATGGGTCGTCACTCGAACGTCGACTGCTTCTATCTTTGTCAGACGTACGCGAGAATACCGAAACATCTTATACGCGACAACGCGAACCTGCTGATCTTGTTTAAACAGGACGGTACAAATTTGAAACACGTGTACAACGATCACGTGAATACCGATATGTCGTACGAGGATTTCAGTGAATTATGCCGTACTTGTTGGCAGCAAAAGTATGGATTCCTAGTGATTGATAAGGACAGCGCGCTTACGAACGGGCGATACAGAAAAGGATTTAACGTGTTCGCGATACCGCGAAACGATTAGTCGCAGTCGACATTCCGTCGAGAAGGGTGAAACGCTCGACGTTCCGTCAACATGGCTGGAAACGATAATATTCGCGAGCGTGAAAAGATTGCGCGGGAGATTGAGAAAACGAGCGAATCGATCCGCAAGAAACATCGCGCTTTGAAGACCGGTAAGATCGACGAAGATATCGCGGTCACGACTCATTTTAGACCTATTATCGAGCCGCTGCAAAAGATCGTCGACAACTCTAGCGCAATCGCGGTGAAAAAAGAGCCGGAGAGTAACGCTGACGCTATAATTAAAACGTCGCTCTAAACGGCGCTCTTCTTAGCGGTGACGAAAGAAAAAAAACGCGATCGATCACGTGTACGGCGTCTATTTCGACGAGAATGGAATGCGTCTCGGTAACAAACGATTCGGCATTGACAAAGATGACTCTATAATCATAGACAATGTAAGATACATCGGTACACCGGGATTATACGAGTTGATCTTCATGAGAATTCCCAATGACGCCATATACACTGAGGATGATGCGCAAAAATATAAGAGCATATTGATGGCGACGAGTGCGCATAAACGTCGATATAATGCGCAAGGTCAATTAAAGAGCAACAAGGGATACAAGTATAAACAAATAATCGCGCCGTTGATGTCGTTCGAATCGAAAAAGAAAAAAACGGGAACGGGAGTATTCACGCCTCGCGCGATGACGCTAACCGATAATATGATTGACTACGTGCACTGGGACGATCCCAACGAGCTAGTGGATCGCCTGCGATTGCTCGATGCTTCGCGTCGAGCTGGTCACAACGCTCACGACAACGAGATCTTGTCGATCATAGAGGAACTTCGCGAAGCCGGCATTATTATAAATTAAACGGCGCCTCGACGAAACTAATCAGTCGATCGACGTCACTCGCATCGAAAAACAATGCCTATCAACAAATTTGGATTATTCGAACGGAGAAACGAAGAAATCAGCACGAGCGATCATTGGGGTAAATTGGTGACGAGTTACTTGCGTCAAAACGCTCTGTGTCGCGTCGCAACGGACTATGACGCGAGGTCGCGCAAGATTCGCCGTGTAGCGCAACCTGAGGCTGATACCGATGCTGTCAACAAACTGTACGTGGAAGAATGCGTTAAAACGTTGAAAAATCAACGGAAAGAATCAGACGAGAAGCTGACTGCGTTCGAGAAGGACCTGCGAGCTTTGCAGGCTGCGATAAACGAGCTTCGTCGTACGATTAACGCTAATTCAGAAACGGCTATCAATCTGTAATAATCATCAATAATGTGCTGTAGTGAACGGCTAAGGAGCGGCTATTGTACAATTATTAAACATCTAGAAAGGTTTACCGAACGGCTACGAACGATTATCCGACGATTATCGAGCTATAATGAGTGGCAGTGATCGAAGAGGAAACGGTCTCGAACGAGGCTACGAACGATTCAAGAACAGCTGCGAACGAGGCTACGAGCATCTCAAGGACGGCTGCGAACAAGGCTATGAACACGTCAGGAACGGCTACATACGAGGCGGCATACAAGTCCACAACGGCTACGAACGAGTCAAAAACGATTGTCAACGAGGCTACGAACGGGTCAGAAACGACTGCGAACGAGGCTACGAACTGCTTAAAAACGACTATCAACAGGGTCAATCGCGCCAACAAAGGGATCAAGAACGGCAATGAACGGCAATTGAACGGCAGTGAGCGGCTAAGGAACGGCAGTGAACGGCTAAGGAACGGCTATAAACGGCAATCGAACGGGTCAGTAACGGCAATCAAACGACTATTGAACGGGTCAGCAACGGCAATTGAACGGGTCAGCAACAGCTACGAACGGCAATTGAACGGCTACGAACGGCAATTGAACGACTACGAACGACTATTGAACGGCTAATTCGATCGACGAATCGAAACAACGATGGGTCGACGATCGGGAATAACCGGGGAAGCGAAGAAACAACATAGTTTAGAGAAACGGCAGTTGGTGAACGAACTGCACGCACCGGCGAGAAAAAATTTCCCCCGAAGACACGTAATAGTGCGGGGATACGATGATCTGTGGCAAGCCGACATTGTCGAGATGCGTCCGTACTCTCGTTTCAACAGAGGTTACAACTACATACTCACAGTCATCGATGCGTTGAGCAAGCACGCGTGGGCCGTACCGCTCAAGAGTAAAGGCGGAAGCGAGACAGCTGACGCTATCGCCGAGATAATTCGAGATAGCGAGAGGTGTCCGAAAAACATACAGACCGACATGGGGAAGGAATTTTATAACGCCGACGTGCAACGGCTCATGCGAAAACACGGCATAAATCATTATTCTACGTATTCGGTATTGAAGGCATCGATCGTCGAGCGATTCAATCGCACGCTAAAAGACGACATGTGGAAGATGTTTACATTGAACGGATCTTACAAGTGGGTCAAGGCGTTGCCGGGACTCGTATCGGATTACAACGCGCGCAAGTATCGAACGATCGGTATGCGACCCGTCGACGTTACCCCCGCGATCGCCGAGAGACTCTTGGCTACTGTATACAACCGCGTAAATATCGCGGGTCCGGCGAAATTCAAAGTAGGTGACTTGGTACGCGTTAGCATGTACAAGACAGTTTTCGAGAAGGGTTACACGCCAAATTGGACAACCGAGGTGTTTAAAATTGTAAAAGTGCAGCATACTAATCCCGTGAGTTATCTACTCAAGGATTATCGCAAAAAACCTATCGCTGGAGCGTTCTACGAGCACGAGTTGCATCGCGCGAATTATCCCGACGTGTATCTCGTGGAGAAAATACTGCGCAGGAGAGGTGACGAGGTTTACGTGAAATGGCTGGGATTTGACAATTCGCACAACTCTTGGATACATAAGGACAATATGATTTAATTTATATACAGTATTAATACAGTATAATTGATACAGTATAAATGATTTAATTTATATACAGTATAATTTATATACAGTATTTATTAATATTTCTTTCAATAATACTATATATGTATTTATATTCTTAATATAAGTATGTAAGATATGCGCTACATAAAATATATGAAATATAAATGTGCAAGATGTGTATTATATAAAACTATATGAAATACAAAAAATATATGCAGTAATAAATAAAATATATACATGTACATTTACAAAGGTATCCTATAATGTCCCCATGGTAACGTGTCAGTCGAATCAGGTACGATATATCGCTTGTCATCGTACGGACTCAGAGCAATTTTTGTCTCGCGGACGGTATACACTTGGTGCAGTTTAGATCTTATACACGACTGCTGTCGCGTCATTTCGATCTCTTCGTTTAAACACCGCGTGTAATCTTCGAAGGTTATCGTTCTCGTGACAACGTTGCTCTTGACGCCTTTAACTTTCTTCGTGTCTTTCTTTCCGTCCATTCGTAACGCGTACATCTTTGCTCTGAGCCCGACGAATTCGGTCATTATCGCACCGTTGTTTTCATCCTTCATCAAACCCGGCACTTTTTTATTTACAAGCGGTATATCGTACGCATTGTCCACCGCATAATCGCTCGTGTCGAATCTAACAATGTCGCGCTTCATGTTGTCACGCTTCATGTTGTACACATCCGCGCACTCGATGTGATATATGAGACTATCTGTGTCGGTATACATAATCTTACATTTATCGCGATACTTAGGAGACATGTACTCGTGATGAAATTCGTACAGACACGTCTTGGATATGTCGAGTATGCACATACCCACGTAAATCGGTTTGTAAAATTTCACCTCGAGTTTACGCAATTCTACCGCAATCAGATTTTCCGAAAAGACGCTTCTGCTATGGAAATTCGGTTTCGCGATCATCCCTTCCGCACCGAACCGACCGTCCCATTTTGTTAATAATTTTACATCGACCCGATTACGCACATTTTCCATCGTTTTGCCAAATACCGCGTTGTTCATTAATTTATATAAATTTTTCTCGAAATCGTTCTTCGCGAGTGTTCTGAAATGTGTATTTAATTCCATGTAATTTCGAAGCCACGGAGATTGAGAAAACTGTAAAATTCTATGTATTTTTGTTATACGAAGGCCATGACGCGTACACTGTTGTAGGTTACGGTAGTGTATCACGTAACGCTTCTTATCGTATAACGTTGCGAGGAGCTTGTCTTGCCGCTTGCCGGGCGGCTTGTCGCGTGTCGGACAAAACGGTAGGTCGGTGTGCGTATCGTGAAGATGTTGCGGGTACTCGAGATCGACTTCGAGGATATACCCCGTGGGCGAATCTAACGCTATAGATGATACGTCAAAATTCGACGCGTCATCGACCCATCGAAAATCGGCGTAAGGCAACGGTTGACACATTGCCCATCCGTATAAATTATTAACGTCAAAATACATCAAGTAAGACGATGGTTTCGATGGATCGTACGATTGTCGCATATACTTGTTATTAGCGCGCGCGTATCTGTTGGAACATTGGCTCAGACCACCGCGTATACCGCGTTCTATAAACATGACCATGTCGATATCTGTAAGCAACTCGAACGTGATCTTTGTATGCTTTAACATGGCGTCCCACGTGTATCCGGGCAGAGTATAGTAATACGCAGGGTCGAGTCCGTAACTTTTTATGCAGCTATCGCGAAAATTTTCGAAAATATCGGCTAATAACAAGACGTCGATTTTGAGATACATGTCGCTGTATTCGCCCAGCGTTCGAATGGAGAATCGCGTCCAGATGTTCTCAGCGTGCGCGTAATCGCTCTCGGATATAGTTTCACCGGTCAAGGAACTATAAAACGATTCGCGCGGTGGTAAACGCGTATCTCGCAACCTATCTACCGAGTCGATGTATTCGTACGGAAAGACGCCTTTTCGCGTTAATAAACTGAAATTTTCCGCGGATAAATTTTGAAATTCCGATTTTAAAATTTTGAGCTTGTCTTTGTCTAGATAAGATGCCAATTTGTCGAGACTCGATGTAAGAAATTTGTACGAATCGATGAAGCGTAATTTTACATTATTTTTCCAATCGCCTTCCTTAGGGTCGACATATTTCGTAAAAGAAATATATTTTTCTTTCGTTATCGGAAGTAACTCGACGCTCCCTTCGAACGCTGTGGCTATTTCCTCGATAATAAAATGTGAATCATAACCGGATAAATTGTGGAAAACTATCGGAATACAAAAAGATTCTTTGTAATTTAAATTGCAATTTGAATGCGCGGGGCCTCTGTACCGCCCGGTCAGATGACAATGATCGCGGACGCGTGTATCGTCTTGCGCGAACGGCTTTTCGCATATATGACATTGAGTGGCGTTGTGAAATTTTTCACAATCTTCGGACGTTAAATTAACCATGGGGACATTGGTCGTTAAAATATTCTTAACGCGAATCGCTAAATTTTTAAGATCTTCGACGAACCACGCTATACAATCGACGCTACGACGCGAATGATACGCCGATAAAGATTCATCGTACGAACAATGCATATAATACGCTATACTAAATACCCGATGATGCTGGTACAATTTTTGTTGTTGTTCTTCCTCCGTTTTGGTCAGAACGCATTCCAGGTCGGCGTACACGACGAATGGAAGCCGCTCTTTCCTGTTGTAATTGTTGAACTCGAGCCACTTGTCCTTGTCGCTTGGCAACCGGATAGCGCAGTCGTTCATCTCCCCGCAGTCGACCGTATGCGACTGCAACTTGTAATCTGAACTAAAATAATGCATGCATCTGTAAAAGAAAAATTTTTTAATTAAAATTAGAACAATTTGTTATATAAATTATAATTATTTTATATTAATATATACATACCGATCGCAGATATATCTTTGACCGTTGTGTTTGCTCAGTTGCGAGCTCACGAGCCGAGATAAATTTTTTATCCACGCGAAATGTCCTACGTTGTTGCCATCTTCCACGTATAGCAGATTCACGTGCTTATCTCGCTTCTGCTCTGTCAGTCGTAGTGGAACAATGTTCTCGCTTTCGATGCCGTACACGTTGATCGAGATACTGTTTATGAGTTCAAATTTTTTAATTTGATTTAAAGTTACTGGAAACTCAATGTCCCGGAGATTCAGCACTGTCGCGTAAGGTGGATACGATGATTCTCGTTCCACCTTTCTTTCTGCGGGATATAGAGCGGCGACCACTGCCCACGCGAAACACGCATTGTCTTTAGACTGTACGTTAACCACCGCTCTTTTCATCATAATCTCCCGCGACAATTTAATGTGGCATCCCGCGCGCATTGGATTATATTTATTTACATTAACAGTCAAATTCTGTATTCGCGACAATGCCCAGCCGCTATCGCGTTCCTGAAACTCTTCCAGACACGCTAAAGTGGGCTCGATAACGCGGCGCTCGAACCACTCGCGTAAATCCGATGTGCGAAAGAGTTCACAGTTTCTCGTATTCACACTTTTATTCGCACGCTTATCACCCGACACAAATTCACCATTAAACACAGTGTTCACTTTTACACTGTTGTGTCTTTTTAGAACGTCTTGCACTTGCTCGAGCACGATGTCTTCGGCATCCTCGAGAAATTGACGAGGTTCGATATAGTTTGCATTAATCACGGCACCGGTCAGAATACGGCTGTCGAACGCGGTATCGATCTCTCGCCAAACGAGTCTTTCAGCGTTATTATCACCGCTGTAATCACCACCGCTGGGAATAAACCGTCTCTGCAATCGAGTCTTTGCACCTTCTAATCGCGCGATTTTAGCCACCAGAGATTGTCTATTTCCGATCGAGAGCCGCGGACGCTTGACACGACTGCGTTCTTCGAGCTCTTGGATCAATTCCTCGTAACGCTGCAGCCACGCGAAATATTCGCCCAAGGTTGCAATTTGGCGAGATCCCTCCATCAGATCGCGTTCGGTCTGCTCGATGTTTTCCATTGTCCTATCTTTTTCACACTCACACTTTTAAAACACTATGTCACAGTTCTCTACGGATGACTTTTGCACACGATAAACAATACCGTTCTCTATCTTGAACGTGAAATTGCGCAAAAATCTTTCTAACGGAACACCGCTATACTTTTTTACAACCGACTTGTCGATGGGCGTTCAAATCACATACTATGATGATTTGATGCACTTCAATCCTTCTTATATATGAAGGAGGAAACGAAGGTACAAAGCAGCCGAACATCGGCGCTCATACGCGTCGCAATATCGTCTCTTCCGAGAAAAAATTACGGAGGACGATTCTGGGAGGTGCCATTTGTTTATATTGTTTATAAATTCGCATGATGTATAATTCAATGAGAGAGAGATAAGGATACGTCGAACGGAAAAAAAATCTAGAATTACTTATATCGGGGGTAAGGGGTGTACCACGAAAGCAAGGGTGCAAAGCAGCCGAACATCGGCGCTCATACGCGTTGCATTCCTTCCGAGAAAAAATTACGGAGGACGATTCTGGGAGGTGTCATTTGTTTATATTGTTTACAAATTCTCATGCTGCGTAATTCAATGAGAGAGATAAGCATACGTCGAACGGGAAAAATCTAGAATTACTTATATCAAGGGTGAGGGATGTACCGCGAAAACGCAAAACAGCCGAACATCGGCGCTGATATACGAGCGGTGGAAGCAAGGGTACAAAGCAGCCGAACATCTGCGCTGATATGCATTGCATTCCTTCCGAGAAAAAATTGCGGAAGACGATTCAGGGAGGTACCATTTGTTTATATTGTTTATAAATGTGCATGCTGCGTAATTCAATGAGAGAGATAGACAAGGATACGTTGAACGGAAAAAAATCTAGAGTTACTTATATCGGGGGTGAGGGAGTGGGGGTGGGGGTGGGTACCTATATTGGTGGCGAGGGGGTGGGGTGGGGGTGGGGTGTACCGCGAGAGCCATTTTGTTTTGCAAAAACATGTTCCAACGCGTTAGGATATATGTATAATACAATATTGCTTAAGGAGTACCGCTGTTTATATTGTTTATAAATATTTTATCAATCGGGCATGTAATACAATATTGCGATAAAACATCTAACACGCGCCGCCGCCGAAATCCCCTCCGTCCCGCGTGACGTCATTCCCCCGCGCCTCCGTAATCCCCCGCGCGCCTCACCCCCCCTGAGAGGACCTGGGTTAGAACTCCCCCTATATACCTACTTAGTCCTATTTTGGATAATATTTTGATATAGTTCAAACAGATACTTTTTATATTTCTATATTTACTTTTTTTACATTTTACTTTGTAAATTATTGATGATTATTATAGATTATTGTTTATCATTATTTCAGATTATTTCAGTGGTAGTGACGAAGAGCTCGGAAAGTGGGTTATTTTTTTTTTTAAAGGCTGCTGTGCGCCTGTAAAAAGCGGCTGCTGCGCGCCGATATAAGGCTGCTGTACGCCTGTAAAAAGCGGCTGCAGCGCGCGATATAAGGCTGCTGTGCGCCTGTAAAAAGCGTCTGCTGTGAGCCTGTAAAAAACGACTGCTGTGCGTCTATAAGGACCTATTGTATTTAAAATATTTATATAAAAAATATATATATATATATATATATATATATATATATATATATAATTAATATAAAAGAGAATAATTAAATAAATAAAAAAATAAATGGAAATAAATTGCAATACATAACTTACGTTGAAGATTTCACATTAGAACTTCTACGCAGTGTTATCCTTGGTAATTTCTACACCCTCAAGTTTTGTTATTCTTTTTTACGTGGAAGGGCATGGAGGACAGGGCAAATCCCTATAAACTCTCACCTATGCGTTCTATCTCAGCATAAAAAAAAGATTATGCATTTCAATTTATTTCTATTTATATATATATATATATATATATATATATATATATAAAGAAATAAATTGAAATGCATAATCTTTTTTTTATGTTGAAATAGAACACATAGGTGAGAGTTTATAGCGCTTTGCTCTATCCCCCATGCCCTTCCCCATAAAAAAGTTTTAATGTGAAATCTCCAACGTAAGTTATGTATTGCAATTTATTTCCATTTATTTTTTTATTTATTTAATTTATTCTTTTTTATATTAATTTTTTTTCTATTTTCCTAAAAGATATTTAAGCAAGTGTTACTTCTCTAGAAAAATAGGCTAGTTTCATAAAATAATCATTTGCCTACACACACACACACACACACACACGTGTGTGTGTGTGTGTGTGTGTGTGTGTGTGTATATGTTGTAGGCAAATAGTTTTTTTACAAAAATAGCCTATTTTATACAGGGTCTACCAAAAGTGTGGAAACCCCTAAATATCTCGGAAAATATACGTTTTACAGAAAAGTGTTTCCAACAAAAGTTGTAGGGTTTAAGAAGATCTATATACTGATTCTATCAGTTTGACCTTGGATGGCGTCGTCAAGGTCAGGTCAAGGTCACATTGACTTTTTTAAATGACACCCCCTACATTTCATTGCATATTCTTATAGCTTAATTCAAGAGCTTTCCAAAACACTATAATAATGTTCATTTTTATTAAGTACTTTGCGAGTTATGAGGGTTGAATGATAGAGTAGCGCCGGTATTATCCAAGTACATTATCCAAGGTGTACTACATGGAGGTTACTCGCTCGGATTTGCATCTGTTGTGTGTGTGATCCAGCTAACTAAGGCAAGATCGATTCCTCAACATATCCTCATATTTCGCTGAAGTCAAATTGCCAAAAAATTGCTCCATAAAACGTGTATGAAACGTCTCGTTAGTTCCTTCATTTACCGCTATGTGACGCACTACATGCAGTCTAACTCGCATTTAAAATTCAACTAAGAATGTATAAAGCTATCAAAGAACGAGCACCTTCTAACTTCAGCTTTGAGCAAGCAGAAATTAATTGTTATCGTCCAAATACAACGTACGATTAATTAAAATTAAACGTTTTAAAAATGGCTGGCGACTTGTCGGAACGTGAAAGAATCACTATCCTCATGATGCGTGGATGGGGTGATAACGAAAGATCGTTCTCTGATGTCGTTCGATTATTTAATGACACGTATCCGAACCGTCGAATTAATAAGTCCACTGTGTTAAAAACAATAGAACGTTTTAGACAAACTGGTAGCGTAAGAAATCGCTCTAAGTCAGGAAGACCATTGTCTGCAACTAACGAAGAAAAACAACTTGATGTTCTGCAGACATTTATTGAAGATCCCAATTCTAGTGTTCAGAGAGTCGCCCAAACTCACGATATTGCTCCCATGTCGGTTTGGAGAATTTTAAAGAAGAACAAGTTCCATCCATATAAATTGCAATACGTTCAAGAATTGCAAAACGGAGATGAGGAGCGTCGTATACATTTCTGTGAAAGAATGATGGCACTAATAGATGTCCGGCCCATCTTCCCTTATCAAATTGTTTTCACAGACGAGGCAACTTTTACCTTAACGGGAGAAGTTAATAATCAAAATTTTCGTTTCTGGTCAGATGAGAATCCGAATTGGGTGCGGGAAACTCACACACAACATCCACAAAAAATAAATGTATGGTGCGGAATAATAGATGGCTATTTAATAGGGCCGTTTTTTTTTTGAAGAATATTTGAACGCTCAAAGGTATGAGAGATTACTTGTTGATCAAATAATTCCAGCCATACAGAATACTTTTCCAAATAATTTCCAAGAAATATGGTTTCAGCATGATGGAGCTCCTGCTCATTTTGGTGCAGGACCACGTCGTATTTTAAATGAGACTTTTCCGCTACGGTGGATAGGAAGAAGGAACGGAAATGAGGGAGGAGAGGATTGGCCACCTCGGTCACCAGATCTAACTCCTCTTGATTATTATCTATGGGGATATCTGAAGAGTAAGGTTTACAGAACAAAACCTAAAACCATTCACGAATTGATACAGCGAATAAGGGATGAAATGGCTTTGATACCTTTTGAAACGAATCGTAAAGTCATTTCTACATTCTACCAAAGATTAGCATATTGTCAGGAAGTAAATGGCAGCCACTTTCAGCATTTACTTTAACACATTGAAACACATTTGCAATCGTTTGGTGCAACCTAACCTGATCTCTGTATACACGCACCGCACGCACGCACACGCACACATTTCGAACAATTATTATGATAAATGAGCATCCACAAATTTATTTACTGTTTACTATGTCGATTGCTTTCCAGGTCTTTAAATGCTCGATTGTAATTTGGTTGGGTCTTTGCTTTTGCTGACTGGATCCACGACCGATCTTGCCTTAGTTAGCTGGATCACACACACAACAGATGCAAATCCGAGCGAGTAACCTCCATGTAGTACACCTTGGATAATGTTAATACCGGCGCTACTCTATCATTCAACCCTCATAACTCGCAAAGTACTTAATAAAAATGAACATTATTATAGTGTTTTGGAAAGCTCTTGAATTAAGCTATAAGAATATGCAATCAAATGTAGGGGGTGTCATTTAAAAAAGTCAATGTGACCTTGACCTGACCTTGACGACGCCATCCAAGGTCAAACTGATAGAATCAGTATATAGATCTTCTTAAACCCTACAACTTTTGTTGGAAACACTTTTCTGTAAAACGTATATTTTCCGAGATATTTAGGGGTTTCCACACTTTTGGTAGACCCTGTATATATAAATATATATATTTATATGGAACATTTTTTAATTAAAAACAATTTTATTTTTTAGCAAAAAGTCAAGGAATTTCAACTAGGACTTCTACGTCGGCAACGGATGTGCCATCTTCGAATATGTCGAATATATCGCCATCGCGATCGGCATCTTCAAGTGTACCACCATCGGCATCTTTAAGTGTGCCACCATCGGCATCTTCAAGTGTGCCACCATCGGCATCAAGTGCAACAATGTCCTCGATGCCACCGATAGCGTCGATGAGGGCAACATCGCCCTCAAGAAGATACGCGCAGAAAGCAGAAAGACCCTTGCGAGAAAATAACTTTGTCCAAAAGGTAAATATTTATTTTATATTATATTATATACACACATGTGTGTGTGTGTGTGTGTGTGTGTGTGTGTGTGTGTGTGTGTGTGTTTGTGTGTTATTGCATCTTTTATATTTTTAACATTTATTTTATCATGTTTCAGAGAATAAATGAGGCAGTGCGACGGGCATTTAATAAAGATAAAAAAAAACAGAGATATGCCCGTGGTGCATATGTGCCACCGCCAACATACCCATATGTACATATGTACGCACCGGCACCAGCATCGCTATCATACGCACCGGCGCCAGCACCAGTGGCGTATGCATCGGCGCCAGCACCAGTGGCGTATGCACCGGCGCCAGCACCAATGGCGTACGCACCAGCACCGGTAACGTATGCACCGGCACCAATAGCAGCTCCTGGTGCACCAGTAACATACGCACCGCCACTGGCGCCAGCACCAATGGCGTACGCACCGATATCAACATATGCGCCGGGAACGTATGCGCCTTCAAGGCCATACACCTCTGATGTTTTTGGATATTTGCCGCGCGCTTTGTAAATTTTTATGTATTACTCTCTTTCTCTCTCTAATATACTATAATGAATATATATATATAAATATATATATATATATTTATATATATATATATTTATTTATATATATATATATATATATATATATATATGCAGAGAGAGAATTCCTATACTTTGTATATACTTACGTCTTGCCATACTTGCGCTGGTATCAATTTGCTGCGATCTATTCGACGAGGATCGACATGTGTACGTGCGACCTGTGTACGACGTGCGACCTGTGTACGACGTACGACGTACGACCTGTGTACGACGTGCGACCTGTGTATGACGATTCCATTATTATATAATTTATTATATAATTGTGTTTATTATATAATTGTATTATTATGCACTCACTCAAGGATAATCTTGCTTTTCTGAATCTTGCTTTTCTGGATCTTGCTTTTCTGGATCTGGCTTTTCTGATCCTCCTAACTGGTTCTGCACACTCACATGCCACGTGCCACGGAATAGAAGATCGGCCGGCTCGGCGAACGGATCGGCCAAGTTCGGCCAAATTCGGCAATATTCGTGTCGTGTTCGCGCCAATGCTTCTGACTGTTTCGGTTTAGGCGCTCACGGGCCGAAATAAACATTCTATCTTTTTTTCACTTGCAATGAGTAAGAAAGATAGAATTATGCTGTCAGAGCGTGAACGTACAAAAACGTAGCTTCTGTGTTGGACACTCAACACAAAGAAGCAAGCTCATGCAACACGTTCCTTACACGTGCGCCTCTCCTGATGAGCCGGCTTTTCGATTGTTTTAAATCGCGGGTCGCAATCAGAGACACGATTGCATGTGTTTGGCGATAACAATCGCCATATCGGTTTAGCATCATTGGAAATAATAAATATAATAATTCTTTCACTCACTCTCTCTCTCTCTCTCTCTCTTTCTCTTTCCTCTTTCTTCTAACGTAAAATACTTATCTTATAAAAGATAAATATTACAATCTAATGAAAAGATAAATTTTATTTTGCGTGCAATTTAATTAAAATAAAATTTAGTAAAAAATTAATTAAATTTGATATGTTTTTAGTTTAAAATTTCTTCATATTTAAGTTATTTTTATTATATTTAATTAAATTCTTATTAATTTAATTATATTATCTTCATTAATATAATAAAATTTTCAAAAACTATATTTTATTATTTACATGTGGTTTGGTCTTCATTTATTATTGTAAGTAACGCGATAAAATAATAAAGTGAACAAACTGTCGCTATATAATAAATTAATTACTCAAATGTGTATAAAATGTACGTAAATTTAAATTTATCTTTTCATTATAGATTATAATATTTTTCTTTTAGAAGAGAAGCATCTTGCGCTAGAAGAAAGAGAATAGAAAGAGAGAGAGAGAGAGAAAGAGAGAGAGAGAGATAAAAAGAAATAAATCCATTTATATTCACCAAAAAGATGTTTACTTATAGAAAATGTTAACACGTAAACTTGATATACACAACGATTTATACATATAATAATCATATATATTTTTGTTTCAAATGTTTTTCGGATACTTTCACATTTTTTTAAAAACTGTTTAGACTGAGTGTTTCATAATTACTATAGCTCTGATTTTATTATATTTTTTGAAACATACGTATACAGGATGTTCGATATAATAACTATATCGGCATATATATAAACGTATTTATTCGTTTACATTCACGAAAAAACATTTACCTGTAGGAAATGTTTACATGTAAATTTGCTGTTGTACATAAAGATATATATATATATATATATATATATATATATATAGGGTGGGGCATTTATCTTGAGACAAGATAATATCTCGATTGGAGTCGATTATTTTGAAAAAAGTTTTAGACAAAAGTTGTATGGTTTCAAGGGGGACATGAGATGGTGTCATTAGTTTGATCTTGAAGAGCTACCTGAAGGACACGCGAAGGTCAGCTCCAACTTTTTAAATGGGATACTCTATATGCTTTTGCATATTCTTGTAGCTCATCTCAAGAGCTTTCCAAAACACTATAATTAAGTTAGTTTTCATTAAGTACTTTCCAAGTTATGAGGCTTGAATTCATTTTTTAATTTTACATAAACCGTAAAATATCTTGTAAAATATTCATTTTTCGATTATTTTATCTTAATATTTTTATGTACAAAATAATGAGAAGAATCAATTGGTGTAAAGAAAACTCATAGTTGTTTCGAAAAAAAATATGTAATTTGCAATTAACAATTACATATTTTTTCTTAAAAATAACTATGTCTTTTCTTTACACCAATTGATTCCTCTCATTATTTTGTACATAAAAGTATTAAGGTAAAATAATCGAAAAATGAATATTTTACAAGATATTTTACAGTTTATGTAAAATTAAAAAATGAATTCAAGCCTCATAACTTGGAAAGTACTTAATGAAAACTAACTTAATTATAGTGTTTTGGAAAGCTCTTGAGATGAGCTACAAGAATATGCAAAAGCATATAGGGTATCCCATTTAAAAAGTTGGAGCTGACCTTCGCGTGTTCTTCAGGTGGCTCTTCAAGATCAAACTAATGACACCATCTTATGTCCCCCTTGAAACCATACAACTTTTGTCTAAAACTTTTTTCAAAATAATCGACTCCAATCGAGATATTATCTTGTCTCAAGATAAATGCCCCACCCTGTATATACATATCATTATGTACAATAGCAAGTTTACATGTAAACATTTCCTACAAGTAAATTTTTTTTCGTTATATGCCGTTATTATATCAAACATCCTATGTACGTATTCGAAAAACAGAATAAAATCAGAGCTGTAGTAATTATTATTTCCTCGTTTATGCGCCAATAATATCTATTACGCGCATGACCTAGCAGATCGCGCGCATCGCGTACTACTATACATACATTGTTCGTGATAATAACGCGAGAAAACGTGTTACTCGTTGCGACGTGTCTACAGAGTATACGTGTAGTGAAGTGTTGTAATAGTATTTTTTGTTAGTGTTTTTACCTTTAGACGAAGTGACAGTGATGGGAAAGAAGTATAATGAGAAATGTTTGCCTCTCACTCGCCGCAGAGTTTCATTCAAGAAAGGATGGATAAAAAGGTTAGTTACAAAAGGTTAGTTACAAAATTTTATATACTATACAGAGCTTGAGTTCGGCAAAGCAAATCTGGAACTTCTTTTGACATATTCTGTCTTTTATTTATTGCAAAAAGAAAAATAGAGTAAAGTAAGAGAGCATTGCAACGTCTCAGATTTGCTTTGTCGATTGCAGGCAGATTATCTCAACGAATTCCAAGCTTTGAGTGCGTAAAGATTAAAATCAAGTAATGTATTAATAATTTTTGCAAATGTGCTCATTTTTGTTTTATTTATAATTTTGCTATATTGGTATATTCATTGTAAAATAGGTACATATTTTGAGAATTTTGATTTACTGTACAAAATTTTATATTTTGTAATATTTATTTCTATGATACTTATTTCTATGATACTTTTCGATAATTTTTATTACTGTTAAACATTTTTTGTTTAGATTATTATGAAATAAAATATATAATAAAGAAAAAAAGTTTCCTAAAATAAAATTATAAAATTATAAACGTATCCTGCTTACTTTTATTTGCTTATATTTACATCTCTCTTGTTCTATTACGAATTATATTTCAGTTATTACTCTTCAAAAATCTACATATGAATTCATTACACCTGTGACAATATATCTCGTACATATTGAATATACTAGTCTTTTTGTGATTTTTTACAACACAAAGAAAAAATGAGTAAATCTGTAAATTATTTTTTTGTTAGCTATTCGATCTTCTTTACACACCCAAAGTTCTGATATTTCACGCTGTATAAAATTTGTGTTCTTTTTTATAAAAATTTGATATATAATAACATTTAATTATATAAATAATTTATTATATTTTATATAATATTTATTATATTTATTATATTTATTATTTAAAATGTTAAAATCACAAAAATTTTTTAAATTAATTTCATAAATTAAATAAAATTATTATAAATTATTATAATTTTAAATGAAATTTAAATTGTTTTTTAAATTAATTACATGTTTTTAAATTTTTTTATTCCTCATATATATATATATATATATATATATATATGATTGTTTTATAATTATTATATTAAAAAAAATTTTTATTGTAATATATTTTACAGAGTTTTCCACAAATTCGGAAATATTCCGAAAATAAAACCTTTTACAAAAAAATATTTTAAATAAAAGTTATTTGGTTCGAAGGGGACTATAAAATGGGGTCGTTCGTTTAATTAATTGTCATATCTTTATTTATTAAAATGGAACAACCAATTCACTGCATTGTCTTATAGTTCACTTTTAGAGCTTTTGAAAACACGATCATGAAATAAAAATTTTTTGAGTTATAAGACTAGTTATAAGGCTTCTACCATTTAGATCTGTTATATAAAATATTTTTTATATATAGGATGTCCCGTTTTAATCCTTCGATAATTGAAGATCGCATAAAGTCACCTTTAATTTTTTAAATAAAACCCATTATCTTTCATGACATATTTTTATAGAATTCATATTTTTCTTTGATAACTGTGTGTTTTTTTACACTAGTTGATTTGTGTAATTATTCTGTGCATAAAAGTATTAGGGTAAGATTATCGGAAAATTAATTTTTTTATGGGATATTTTGTATCTTATGTCAAAATACTAAAACTATCCATCCAGTCGAATATCTCGAAAATCAAGCCCGAGAGAGAAAAATGTTTTAGACAAAAGTTGTCTGGTTAGTAACGCATTACGTAGCAATATTAGTATGACCTTGAAAGTGTTGTCAAGGTATTGTAAAAATTGTATTTAAATTTTGTGGAAAGCTACTTTTTATTGCATATTCTTGTAGCTTATCTAGATAGTTTTCAACACACTATAATAAAATATTTTTTCATTGTATTTTTCGAATTATAAGACTTCAAAGTTTCAGTATTTTGACATAAGATACAAAATATCTCACAAAAAAATTAATTTTCCGATAATCTTACCCTAATATTTTTATACACAGAATAATTACACAAATCAATTGGTGTAAAAAACACACAGTTATCAAAGAAAGATATAAATTCTATAAAAATATGTAATGAAAAATAGTGGGTTTTATTTAAAAAATTAGATGACTTTATGCGATCTTCAAGCAATTATCCAAAAATAAACCAATAGTACTATCATATATTCTCCTTCAACCATATAACTTTTCTCAGAAAAAATTTTTTTATTTTTTTCATATTTTTTTTTATTTATCTGAGGCAATTAAAATAAAACACTTTGAATAATATTAAAATATAAAGTTTTATACATTATACATAATTTTATATATTTGAATTAATTGAAAACAGAATGATTTATGCATTTCATTTATGATAGAGTGACGAGATTATTAATAAAAAAGGATATTTATATCAAAATAAATAAAATTAACAACATTGAACATTGATGTGTAATATATAATCAGAAATACATAAATCTTTCTTGTATTTTTTCAGCTATCTTAAAAACATAAAATCTCTGAAAATAATTTATATTAAAAAATTGTTTTATTTATATATAACAAAATTATAGAGTATTAGCGTAGTAGTGTAGTAATATAAATATAGAGTAGTGTAGTAATATAAATATAGAGTAGTGTAGTAATATAAGTATAGAATAGTAGTGTAGTAGTTGTAGTAATATAAATTGTAATTTTACTATTGCAGTAATTAGTACCAGAGGCGATCTATTCGTGTGCTGGTTATATAAAATCCAGAGGCGGTCTATTCGTGTGCTGGTAACTTTTTTATTCCAGAAACGGTGTGCATGTGCGTTCTGGTTATTGAAAAAATTTTATCCAGAGGCGATGTATTCGTGTGCTGGTTATAAAAAATCCAGAGGCGATCTATTCGTGTGCTGGTTATAAAAAATCCAGAGGCGATCTATTCGTGTGCTGGTAACTTTTTTTATTCCAGAAACGGTGTGCATGTGCGTTCTGGTCATTGAAAAAATTTTATCCAGAGGCGATGTATTCGTGTGCTGGTTATAAAAAATCCAGAGGCGATCTATTCGTGTGCTGGTAACTTTTTTTATTCCAGAAACGGTGTGCATGTGCGTTCTGGTCATTGAAAAAATTTTATCCAGAGGCGATCTATTCATGTGCTGGTAACTTTAAAAAATATAACACTACATGCGATTTGCATGTGCACTAATTAGTATTTATATTGTCAAAATATTATCTATTTTATCAATAATAAATTATTTTAATTATTATTTATCTAAGTAATTTATTTTTTAATAGTACAAGTGAATAAAGATTTAAACAAACGACTGTACTTTTTCAGAGATTTTATATTTTCAAGAATATTTTAATATTTTTATAAAAATATTTTACAAAAGACTAATCTATTAATTTTTCTTTGCAGGCGAAAGTTATTAGTGGATCAGAAGAGAGAGCAAGACATAAAAAACTTGTTGTCGGAGATGTGCCAAATTGTTAGCAATGAATTTATCGATTTTGAGAAATCCGTTGTATTTCCCAATACGATGAATTCAAAAGCTTTTGAAACAGAACCGAACTATAATACAGGTATGTATAATGTCGAACAAGATGTTCGATTTTTAAAAAATAGCGAATTAATTGACTCGAGAAGCATTGAAGATGTTAGCAATGAATCCGTCAACTTAAAAAAGTCGGTAGAGTCATTTCCCGATATGACTGATTCAAATATCTCAACAATGCAATGTCACGAGTCAAATACAAATATGTATGTCGAACAAGATATTCGATGTTTTAAAAATAATGACGAATCAATTGACTTGAGAAATGTTGAGGCTATTAGCGATAAAACCATCAATTTTGAAAAATCGGTACAACTATTTACCGATATAAGGGAATCGAAAATGCTATATCAGGAATCAAATACAGGTATGTCTAATGTAGAATTAAATGTAGAATTTAACAATAATAACAAATATTCCGAAACCATGGATATTTATGAATCAAATGACTCCGAAAGCATGGATATTGATGATTCAAATGACTCCAAAAGCATGCATTATGATGAATCCATTGTTTTTGACAAATCGGTACAATCATTTCCCGATACAATGGATTCTGATATCCAAGAAATGCAATACCAGGTGTCAAATACAGATATATCCAATGTAAAAAATGGTGTCGAAGATGACGAATATTTTGTTGTAGAAACGATTGAAAAGGGCTCTTTGAATAAAGATGATATCAAAGAAAATTTGCCTGAAGGCCGTCGCATTATCGACTTTGCTTTTCTATGGAAAGAAATCCGTAGAGAATATCAACATCATCAAAAAGGAGTAGAGTGTGGATTTAATTCTTGGACACTCGTAAACTCTTGTCGTCATGGGTTTAAGACGCAATTTTTCTTTTATTGCAAAACGTGCCATTACAAAACTAGCATTTGGTCAGAACCCACAGAGTCGGAAACATTAGATATTCATACGGCTACTGTAGTAGGAACAATTACAAGTGGAATTGGTTTTGCTCAACTGGAAGAGCTGTGTGCAGCCATGAATATTCCATCTATGTCCGAAAAAAGTTATATAAAAAATCGAGATAATATAATCGATGACTTTGAGAAAACAGCCTTAGAAAATATGAAAATGGCTGCCGAAGCTGAAAAACAATTAGCTCTTGAAGAAAACAAAATTATAAACGGCATTCCGTATATAACCGTAGTAGCAGATGGTAGTTGGGGGAAGAGATCGTATGGTACCACCTATGATTCACTTTCCGGTGTTGGTGCTATACTTGGTTATCGCACGAAAAAAGTACTTTTTGTTGGTGTCCGCAACAAATACTGCTGCATCTGTGATTCAGTGGAACGAAACGGGACAGAACCAAAAAATCATAAATGTTACAAAAATTTCGATCGTAATGAGACCTCTATGCGCATGGAGAGTGACGCCATTGTAGAAGGTTTTAAAAAGAGTATCGAAATGCATGGATTAATTTATAGAACACTTATTGCCGATGGTGATAGTAGCGTTTATCAGGCCATCCTTGATAGCAAACCATATAGCGAACAAAAGATTACTGTTAAAAAAATAGAATGCACCAATCATTTGCTTCGCAATCTATGCAAAAAGTTGAAAAATGTAGCAGGGACAACTCAACAAAAAGGAGTGAGTAGAAAGCGTGGTTTTGTTTTGTTACGAAATATTATAAAAAATAACATATTGAATATACGAAGAGAGATAACAAAAGCAATAAATTTGCGAAAAAAAGAAAATATACCTGAACATAAGATGGCTATAGAATTACAAAAAGATATACTTAATATTCCTAGCCATATATTTGGCGAACATAAACGATGTAAGGAACGCGGTATAAGTGACTGTGATAAAACAAATAAAAATTACGTACCGTTTCTCAAACAGCACAGTCTTTATCAGAAAGTAGAGCATGCTATAAATTTTTTGAGCGGATATTCAGACAGTTTATTGGTACAAGTCACTAATAATCCTGTTGAATCGTTCAACGCGCAAATCTGCAAAGAAATTCTTGGAAAGCGTGTCAATCAATCTAACAAAGGCGGTTATAATGTTAAAGTAGCGGGATCAGTTGTGCAACATAATACCCAACAAGTTCTCACGGAAGTGCATAAAAGTATAGGTAAAAATGTTCCTGCCCTTGTCGAGGCTCTGGAAAAACGACGGCAGGCAAAAGTTGCAAGAACCAGAGAATCTCGAAAGGGAAAGTCAAAAAAATATAAAAAAGAAAAAAGGACAGATAGTTATTATGGTCCGAAATCACGAAAACCAGATCTTCCACCTCATGTTTTTCAACTTCAAAAAAATCATTTGAAAAAATTGTCTGATAATGGGATAAATTGGAGACAAATCGAACGTGATACAACAAATCAAAGTGAATCAGATTTGTGGCATTCGTTGAGACAGGAAATGTTGACAGCGTCTAATTTTGGAATCGTATGTCGCATGAAACCGACATCTTGCGCTGCAACTGTAAAGAACATTTTGTTTCCTACATCTATCGATACTGCGGCTATGAAATATGGTCGTGAGAGAGAGAAAATTGCAAAAAAAGATTTGGCCAAAATATTGAAAAAAGAGATTAAATCTTGCGGATTATTCATTGATATTGTAAATCCATGGTTAGGTGCTTCTCCTGACGGACTCATAGATAAAGATGGTCTGGTAGAAATAAAATGTCCTCAATCAGCTGAGCATTTAACAGCGGAAGAGGCTGTAAAGCTACCTCAATTAAAAAGCATTTTTGATAAGAAGAATCAAGATAAGATGAATCAGAATCATAAATTTTTCTATCAAGTTCAAGGCCAATTAAATATTACGCAGCGAGATTATTGTATTTTCGCTGTGTGGACGTCAAAAAGCTTAAAAATGATACGTGTTGATAGAGATAATAAATTTTGGAATAGTAAAATGCTGCCCTTTTTAACACGTTTCTGTTTTGATTGCATGCTGCCAGAAATTTTGGATAGTCGGCATAACAGACATATGCCCATTAGAAATCCAAAATATATAATAGAAGCTCAAGAAGTAGCCAAAAAATTAAAAAATCGTCGTGAATGTAATATAGAAGACGAAAATATCAAAGAAAATCAATGTTGCAAATCCAATATTTTACCAATGGAAGCAACTTCTCCTGCTCTGAGTGCGGAACAAGATAACGATTGCATCGTTGTTAGTTTCTCGCAGAATAAAAAAGAGCTAACTAAAAAGGAAACGGCACAACAACAAGATTTTTTTGATAATCGCTTTATATCTTATTTAACAGTACAGAAAAATGTATCACCTGTACATAGTTTAATAAACGACGATTCATTGGATAAATTTTTACGCGTGATAAAAGATAAATCTCACTTTGAAACACAAAGTGTGTTATATGTGGAATATCCTCATTTAATTGAAGCAAGTCGTAGCGACAAAAGCTTACAAATTATTGGAGGAAATTGCAGTAATCACTGGCGATGTATATTTTTTGACGGCACCATGCTTCGAGTGTACGACAGTTTACCCGATTGTACATACAACAAATTGGTGCCTAAAGAAAAAAATTACATTCATCGTCGTTATCCACAAATAAGTGCAAGTAATATAATATTTGAAAAGGTTCACGTACAACCTGATAGCACTTCTTGTGGAATTTATGCTGCAGCTTTCGCTACAACTGTTGCCTTAGGAGGAAATCCTTGTAATGAGAGATATTCCAATCGCGTGAAATATATGAGACAACATTTTCTTCATATTATAATAGAAAACGAATTGTCGCCTTTTCCTAACTTTTAATATTATTGAAAAGAAAATGCCTAAATGCAACTGATTTGTTTGCAATTGGAGAGACGAAAATACATATACAGCGTGTCCCATTTTAATCCATCCAGGCAAATATCTCGAAAACCAAGCCCGAGAGAGAAAAATGTTTCAGACAAAAGTTGTATGGTTTCAAGGGGGCCATAAGATGGTATCATTGGTTTGACCTTGAAGAGTCATTTGAAGATTACGCCAAGATCACTTTAATTTTTTTAAATGAAACACCCTATATATTTTTATATATTCTTGTAGCTCATCTCGAGATCTTTCCAAAACACTATAATAAAGTATTTCTTGGTTGAATACTTTTCGATTTATGAGGCTTGAAATAATTTCTTAATTTTACATAAACCATAAAATGTCTAGTAAAATATTCATTTTTCGATTATCTTACCTTAATATTTTTATGTACAAAATAATGAGAGGAATCAATTGGTGTAAAGAAAACATACAGTTGTTTTTAAAAAAAGATATGGAATTGAATTGCAAATTACATATTTTTTTTTTCAAACAATTATGTGTTTTCTTTACACCAATTGATTCCTCTCATTATTTTCTACATAAAAGCATTAAGGTAAGATAATCGAAAAATGAATATTTTACTAGACATTTTATGGTTTATGTAAAATTAAGAAATTACTTCAAGTCTCATAACTCGAAAAGTGCTCGATGAAGAAATATTTTATTATAGTGTTTTGGAAAGCTCTCGAGATGAGCTACAAGAATATGCAAAAATATATAGAGTGTTCCATTTAAAAAAATTGAAGTAACCTTCGCATAACCTTCAAATAACTTTTCAAGGTCAAACCAATGGTATCCTCTTATGGGACTTTTGAAACCATACAACTTTCGTCTGAAACATTTTTCTCTCTCGGGCTTGGTTTTCGAGATATTTGCCTGGATGGATTAAAATGGGACACCCTGTATATTGTGGTTGCGTTCTCACGAGAATCGGCCCATTCTATATTTCCAAAATTTTGTTATATTTTATAATATATTTTATTGTTTTTTAGATATAAAAAATGTATGTGAATATTTTATATTTATACATTTTATATAGTTTTATATAAATATTATTGTATATAAATATAGTTTCATATAAATATATACAACAATACGTAAACTATAGATTACCAGTACTAACAGTAAATGTGCATATGAATGTAAATGAAGATAAATCAATAGAAAATATGTGATGTCTAATTGGCCGATATTCCTAGTTGAATCTTATGTTTGACCGTCTCATTTAACCAATGCTGCAATGAAATAATGCGGCCATTTCATTGAATGAAATCACAATCTCAAATATAAGATCGGACTATGAATAGCATCCATTGAACACATTGAAAAAATGTTTATTGCGACATCTGTCGAGCAATGTCGATAATATATATTACAGAAATTATTATTATCGATCCTATCGGAGTTCGGCTATCGCTCCAGCATCCCCTTAAGTTGTCGTTTAAACTTGCGAATTGGGAAATTGTGAAGAAAAGTCAGTAGCGATAAATCGTCGATTTGGTTGTCGAAATTACGATACCTTTTGAGTATTATCCGCGAATATTTTCGTGGCAAAAATCCTTAGTCTTTCGAGAAATATCGTTCAGTCCCACAAACTCCGGCCATAAAAACGGGCTCGGATAAACAACAGGAATGTGTTAGCGCTCTCGTTTTCGGTTGTCGATTTCAAGCGAACATTTGCTTTGAATAACGTCTTATTATTCGTGCCAAGATTAATTGGATTGTGTATTTCGCTTTCGTATTTTCTTGAATTTATTGTGAACCGTTGTTTTCAAACTGATCTGTTATTCAAGTTTATTTTTACAGTTTTCTTTTATATTATTTCTCTATTAATAAATTTATTATATTTCTTTGTTAAAATCGCGTAATTTATTTGAGTGTTAGTTTCTCATGGTTGTCGATACCCGTTTTGTGTCTGTCGCATTTTGAATTAATGAAGTCTCGCATAATCAATTGACTTTCTTCCAAAACCCCTTATCGAGATACTGAAACGGCCTCCGCTCGCGCGAGAACGCCCTCCATCCCGGTTCCTCTGAGCACGAGTACATTAATTTCGCTATTTTTTTTTGACGGCGTTTTCGCCCCCCCGCGCACGCTCCCCCCCCCCACACCTCGAGGGGTGTGTCGATTAATTTGAATTAAAGAAATGTCGTAAAAATTTGGCGCCCAAAATGGGGCCACGTCGCAAACAAGAGAAAATTTTAGCGCCTAAAAAAGGGACACACGTTGAGAAGGAAAAAGTTCGGGGAGCTTGTGCGAGCTAAATTATTTGTCGAGTCATTTCAAAGTCGCTCTTTTTTTGTCGTGTGTTCGTTTCTTTTGTAGTTAATGCTTTCGTGCGAACATTTCTTTTGCCGACCTTTACATATTTGTCGTAAAATGTCGGACGAGGAACTTTTAGAAGTCCCTACGGATGCGATAGCTCGACCTGATAGTCCGATGGATCAGGCAAGATTCCGCGTACCCTCTGGCTCTCGCGATACTCCGCGCTCGAGAGGACGAGATTTTTCGCGCGAAAGTACTGGGAATTCCGCGATGACAGCGTATAATGTCATGTGTAAATGGAATCTGAAATTCTCGGGTACACGAGGGGAGGATGCGGAAACCTTTTTACTTCGAATTGAGGAAGATCGCGAGTTAGTTCCCGTATCCGACGAAGATATTTTGCGTTGCTTGCCGTTCTTTCTAACCGGTATAACCCTTTATTGGTTCCGTAGTAAACGCAATCGGCTGTCAGATTGGAACGCTTTTAAAGATGCATGGAGAACGCGATTCGGGGACCCAGATTTTCAATTTGCTCTTCGCGAAGAAATTATGCGAAGAACTCAGGGAGAACATGAGTCTGTCGCTGATTTTCTTTCATGTCTCCGAGCTATGTTCGATCGTGTGTCGCCACCATGGACTGAATCTGAGCAAGTAAGCAGCGCGTTTCGGAATTTATTTTTTTACCGCGCTTACAGCAGCCCATCCGTCGAAACGAGGTGGGCAACTTAGACGCTTTAGAAGATCTGGCGACTCGCGTAGAAGCTAGTTATTTGCTGTCGCAACGTTATCGGGCACCTCCGACACCGGAAAAGTCATTGTTTCCGGATCTCGCGTACCATGCATCGCGTAATACGAAACAGCCCTCGCGAGGCCGCGAAACTCTTGCCGCGTTGAGTACATCTGAGGCGGAATCAGAGTCACCATCGAAATCGAGAAAGGAGAGGACAAATAAAAATCGCACAGCTCGAGCCGCGACCGGGACGGAGGCCGCACAGGAGGCTTCGTCGTCATCAGGGACGACAGCCGTAGAATCGACAGCTTCGCGAAATTCCACGCGAAAGTGTTGGAATTGTGAGGGCGTAGGTCACATTTCGCGAAATTGTAAAGCCGCTCCGCGAATGCACTGTTATCGTTGCGGTCGAGCGGAAGTAACGTTACGAATGTGTCCCAACTGTTCGGGAAAAGAGTAAAGGAGTCGAATAATGGGGGGGACCCGACTCCTATTCAACTTCAATCCCCTTTTCGTGTCGTTAATTGTTCTAGTGAATTTTCGTTCAGTGCTTTTGGTTGTCGTGACATTCCATCAATGTTATTTATTCGCGTTAATTTATTAGGAAATGAGATTAGCGTTCTAGTGGATTGTGGTTCGACTCGCACTTTTCCAGGATCTAATGTTGTCGAATTGGTGAATACTTTGAAGTTAAAATTTCGAAAGTCGGATGGCCGACGCGTAGTTACGGCAACCGGCCAAACGACACGCGTTAGGGGAGAGGTGGATCTTCCTTTTACGTTATGTGATAGGACTATTTCGTTAAAAGCGTATGCTTTGCCATCTTTAGCAATCCAATGCATACTAGGACTTGATTTTTTGAGCTTATTCGGTATGATAGTAAATTTTTCACGCCAAGAATGGTACTTTGAAGATGAACCGGCTAAGGTGTATCGTTTCGAGAATCAGCCAATAAACTCCGTTTGTCATGTAAATTTAGTCGAGAAGTCTGTTAGTCGCGAATCAAGTGATCATTTCATGTCAGGAAGCGCAAATGTAGCGGAATCGAAGCCGGATAACAGCCCGCGAGAAAATAGTCTGTCGATCGCGAAAACAACCCGTGTTCGCAAAACCAAACGAGTTCGGCTATCGAAATCTAATCCGTTCGTTTGCTGCGGTTTAAATGAGCTGTCGTCGCGCGAAAGTCAAAAGCTAGCTAAATTCTTGAAGGATCATATAGCAGGCGATCCGGATAAACCGGGAGCGACCAATTTAACCGAACACAAAATTGATGTCGGCGGGCATACTCCGATTAAACAGCGATATTATCCCGTTTCGCCAAAAATTCAGGAAGCGATTTACTCGGAAATCGATAAAATGTT